>NC_056728.1:1688051240-1688081240 GCF_019279795.1 Protopterus annectens
GGAGGTATTTTAAGTCCATAGCAGGTAGTTGAACATACTGCAGCATGTGTAGCAGGCCACAGCTGGTGCATTCTGGCCAGGAGTCAGACTAGGGATTGTGAAGACAGTGGAGGACAGCAAGCTGTTACTGTCATTGAGGGAGCAGTGTCAGCTGTGCTGTCACAGCATGGACAGGTTGAGGGTACCCCTAACAGTCTGGGCATACCTCTCAACTGTACAGATTTTCCCAAAATGTCCAGATTTTTGCCTCATATGTTTGGCCTCTTCCTCTTTTTTCTAGCAAATCACATGTATGCTCTCAGGATTCAAGTCTATAAATAATGACATACATTTGAGTTACAGACATCAAACCCTTCAGCAAATGCATGTTAAAACAAATCCTGTTACTCTAGCAACTTTTGAATTGCACATGAGCAATATTGAAAATATGTCCCTATTTTTAGGCCTTTGCCCCCCCCCCCATTTTGTTAAACTTTGTCCAGATATTTTGCATTAACACGTTGAGAGATATGAGTCCATGTGAGGCATATGCCTCTGGTACATATGTTACATAACAGTACCATCCAGAGATTGTTAGGCGACATTTAGGACACATATTCATATTTGTGACGTGTCCCACCCTGCAGGCCTACTGTGGGTGGCAGTGACAGCTGTAGCAGCAACTGGTTTTGCTGGACATTGCAAGGCTCAGTTCTTCATATGTTGCATTGACATGCATGTAGTTGTTGTGGCACAGACATTTGAGCCAGACTGACGTCTTACCCTCCAGAAATGTCATGCTGACTCAAAACCTGTACGCATTCAGCTTGTACGATTGCATAATCTCCATGGCGCATGCAATAAGTACATAATACATACATCTAGATAGGTCGGGGTTCTACTCCCAGCAATGACAAATCAGTGAGAGTGTGTACGTATAACCCTTTGCAGCTGTGTGTATGTAATGCCAATACATTTTGAGGCCTGTTCCACCCTGTGAACCCCCCATTGACCACTTTACAAGGCCTGCTGATGTCATTCACCTTATATGCTCTGTTGGACACTCTTCAGGTGTGTAAGCTATGTGGCACATGCAGTAAGTACATAGCACTATAGTATAGACAGCTAGATATGTAGGGGTTTGAATCTCAGTACTTCTAACTGTAAAACTCTGTGTGTGTGTGTGTGTGTGTGTGTGTGTGTGTGTGTGTGTGTGTGTGTGTGTGTGTGTGTGTGTGTGTGTAAGTATATCCCCTTGTGGCTGTGTGTACTGTCAATGCATTTTGAGGCCTGTTAATTCCCCAGTACCCTACTTTACAAGGCATGCTGATGTCATTCACCTTAGATGCACCACTAGACTCTCTTCAGGTGTATAAGCTCTGTGGCGCACGTGATAAGAGTATAGCATTATAGTACAGATAACTAGATAGGTAGGGGGTCTAATCTCTATACTGCCAACTGTGTGTGTGTGTGTGTGTGTGTGTGTGTGTGTGTGTGTGTGTGTGTGTGTGTGTGTGTGTGTGTGTGTGTGTGAAGCATGTCCCCTGTGTGTGTGTTGGCTGTACCATTTTAAGTCGTGTTCCACCCTCTCGACCCACCCATTGCACTACTTTACAGGGCCTGTTGATGTCATCCACCTTCAATTCACTGATGGACACTTTTTAAACATGTAAGCTCTGTGGTACATGCAAGAAGTACATAACAAATAGTACATGCAGCTAGATAAGTAGGGGTTTGAATCTCAGTATGTCTGAATCTAATACTGTGTGAGTGTCTGTGTGAAGCATATCCCCTGTGGGTGTTGGTTATACCATTTTGAGGCCTGTTGCCTCCCCATTGCATTAATTTACACGGCCTGTTGATGTCATCCACCTTAGATGCACCATTGTACACTCTCTAGGCCATACCACACAACTGTACAGATTTGGCAGAATGTTCAGATGCTTGCCTCATATATGTGGTCCATGTCTCATAAACATGGTGATTTCGGTCATATCATTGCCAAAGCATTGAGAGATAAAGTCAGAAATAATGACAGACATTTGAGCCTCACACGTCTTACCCTCCAGAAAAGTCATGCTGACACAAAACTTGTTACCCAAGCAGTTTTCTAGCTTTGTAAGAGCAGTTTGTCAAACGTGTCCCTATTTGTGGGACCATATCCCCCATTAATGAAGGCTTTGTCCAGATTCATTGTTTTAAGAGGTTGTGAGATATCTCATAGGCATATAATCTCTGTGGCGCATGTGATAACTATGTAGCACTGTAGTACAAACAGCTAGATAGGTAGGGGTTCTAATCTCAATAATGCCAGCTGTGTGAGTGTATGTGTTTGTGTAAGCATATCCCCTGTGGATGTCTTGCATGTGTGATGGTTGTACCATTTTGTGTGCCTGTAATACCCTGTCAACTCCCCCATTTGCAACCAATGCTGGGCCTACAGATGTCATATGCCTTAGAAGCATAGTTACACAATTTCAAATACATTTTGAAACACATGTTGAAGATATATGTCATTATTCTGTAATGTTGTCCTTTCAGGATTTGCTGCAAATTTGCCAGAGAACAACAATGTTTTGACAAATGTGAAAAAAATATGTGGCAAACATCAGAACATTCAGCAGAAATCTGTAGAGGAGAGAAGTATGAACACCATATATCCCATCCTGCAGGTTGCAGTCCATGTTTTGCAGGTGCAACCTCTGACAGTGAACCAAACAATACAGAAGTCACCAGAGTGTAGGGCAACACACATTTCCAAAGGTTGTCTACTAGTTGCATAAAGCAGTTATTTCACATCGGAAGCACCTTAAATTCATGGCAAATAACAGAAGCTAAGGTAATGTGACAAAAACAAGCTGCCATATCAGCAAACCAGGGGAAGTCTTGTCCTTTGCATTTGCTATGGGTATGGTATGCCGTGCCAACTGTCACAATATTACAAGACATGGCCCACAGCAACTTTCTAAGTTTATAACATCAATATTTAAAAATCAGACCCTATTGTTGGTCCTTTGTCCCTCCATTTTGTCAGGCTTTGTCCAGATTTCTTGCACTAAGAGTCTGAGAGGTATGATGCTGGTCTATCAGCTGTGTATGTTTGTAGGGGAAGACTGTGACACATGTCCCTTTCACCTGTTTACCCCCCCAACCCTTTATGTATGGGTGTTGTGTGGATGTCCTGTTGTAGGTGTTTGGGAGGTATTTTAGGTCCATAGCAGGTAGTTGAACATACTGCAGCATGTGTAGCAGGCCACAGCTGGTGCATTCTGGCCAGGAGTCAGACTAGGGATTGTGAAGACAGTGGAGGACAGCAAGCTGTTACTGTCATTGAGGGAGCAGTGTCAGCTGTGGTGTCACAGCATGGACAGGTTGAGGGTACCCCTAACAGTCTGGGCATACCTCTCAACTGTACAGATTTTCCCAGAATGTCCAGATTTTTGCCTCATATGTTTGGCCACTTCCTCTTTTTTCTAGCAAATCACTTGTATGCTCTCAGGATTGACGTCTATAAATAATGACATACATTTGAGTTACAGACAGCAAACCCTTCAGCAAATGCATGTTAAAACAAATCCTGTTACTCTAGCAACTTTTGAATTGCACATGAGCAATATTGAAAATCTGTCCCTATTTTTAGGCCTTTGCCCCCCCCCCCATTTTGTTAAGCTTTGTCCAGATATTTTGCATTAACACGTTGAGAGATATGAGTCCAGGTGAGGCATGTGCCTCTGGTACATATGTTACATAACAGTACCATCCAGAGATTGTTAGGCGACATTTAGGACACATATTCATATTTGTGACGTGTCCCACCCTGCAGGCCTACTGTGGGTGGCAGTGACAGCTGTAGCAGCAACTGGTTTTGCTGGACATTGCAAGGCTCAGTTCTTCATATGTTGCATTGACATGCATGTAGTTGTTGTGGCACAGACTGGACTGTGGGCCAGGACTGTGGGTGTCCAGATGTGACACATGCTAGGAATGTACCATATCAAATGGTTATGACGTGTGACACTGAGCTGTCCGTCATGATTTTGTAAACCCAGTCTGCACTGCCTTGCCAGTATGCCAGCACACAGAATATGATTCATGACAACCCTGCCATAAGTAGGGAGCACAACTGTGCACATACATCAACAGTCTGTGCAGTTATCAGCTGTGCCTGATATTGTAGGCCTCCCATACATCCAGCAGCATTTATTTGTCTGTGTACTGATTTGTTGTCTGCATCAGAGGCCCAAGTACACTGTGATTTGTCCCAGTATATAATAGTGTGTCACTGGTAATTAGGATATGTTTGTAAAACAGTTGTTATTCTCAAGAGTTGATTTGGCCTAGTGGTGTGTTGTTCTGACTGTAGTTCAGAGAGTCTGGGGTTCAATATCTAGCAGTTTTTTTCCCCTAAAGTTACATCACTGCAGTGCATGATATATTTACAAAAGCATTAATAATTCCCTATAGCTGATTTGGCCTAGTGGTGTGTTGTTCTGATTGTAGCTCAGATGGTCCTGAGTTCAATACCTGGCAGGGTTTTTTTCCCCCTAAAGTTACATCACTGCAGTGCATGATATATTTACAAAAGCATCACTAATTTCCCCAGAGCTTATTTGACCAAGGGGTGTGTTGTTCTGATTGTAGTTCAGAGAGTCCTGTTTTTTTTTTCTAAAGTTACATCACTGTAGTGCATGATATATTTACAGACACATCAGTAATTTCCCAGAGCTGATTTGGCCTAGTAGTGTATTGTTCTGAAGTCCTGCATTCAATACTTAGCAATGGTGTATTTTTTCACTAATGTTAAATGATTGTACTGCATGATATATTTATAAAAAACCAGTAATTCCCCTAAGCTGATTCAGCCTACTGGTGTGTTGCTCTGACTGTAGTGTAGAGAGTAAAGGTTCAAGACTTGCCAGGGCTGGTTATTTTGTTGCTGGGCGGAACAGTGTCTGAATGAGATAGGGTGCTTAAAGCAGTTTTAAGTGGTTTTAAGTGGGTTTGCGAGATGTGCCATAATGCCAGGCAGCACATAGTCCTGCTTAGCTTTGCTTAGCACCACTTATCCACACTTAAACCTGCACTGTTTCCAAAAAAAAAGAAAAAAAACGGGGCGATAGGAAAGTGGTGAAATGGGGGCAAGCATGGTGGAAAACAATATAAAATGCAGGTAGGGATGTGCAGTACAGGTGTACAAAAGGACCATAGCTATCCATTTCTTCTACAGCAACAGCTGTGCATGTTGTGGACAATTTGGAATTTGGAGCCTCACATCCCACAGGGAGGGGTGTGTGTGACATAACTTTGTTGATTAGTTGCTGTGATGATTGATTGATGCCAGTGTACATGAGGGTGAAATGGAGAGCTGTGTATGGGACAGGTGCCCAACTTTTTTTTATTTTTAAGGAGAGAGTGGACTGTTGGGGAAGGGTTGTAGGTACGTTTGGGGAGGTATGTTGGGTATGAGAGGTTGCACTTGTAGACAGACAAGACAGCAGACAGGGGCGGTGTATGACACATGAAGGAGGGTAAGCACCTTGGACCGGGAGGGTTGTTGGGAATCAGAGGACCACGTGCCCTCAGATGGAAACAGTGGAGCTGAGGTCCCCACCCATGGGCAGTTTGGGGCTTTGCTGGGAGCTGGGTGCTGGAGCCAGGCTGCATCTCGAGGTGCACTAGTCTGCCCTCTGTCTGGCTCAGGTGGCAATCCAAGTCAAGCTTGATGACCCTGCGCACCAATCCTGGAAACCGGTGTCAGATGACACCACACCCGTGCCCAGAGACGGGGGAGGACCCCATCCCCTGAGCTGGTTCCACCCAAGGGTGGTGCAGGACCATTGGAGGAGGCAGCTCCAGGTTGGGTCCCAGACGTGCTGGGACCTGGTGCCACAGCCAGATGAGGCAGGACAGGTGGATCTGCTGGGAGTGGTATACCCATACATGCTATGGTGTTGAGGTTAGTCGTGAACAAAATATTTCAATGCTAGTTATAATAGCATGCGTGGGTGTTCCAATTAACCCATAACAATAGAATTGCATAACATATGGAACACAGGCATAAATGGAACAACAGTAATTATTGTAACAGCATGCCAGTAACAGTTTCAGCAAAAGGCCAACAATGGTGGAATTTCAACAAGGTATGTTAGTATACAGCCATTTAAATATATACCAATAATAGGACATATGGCTCAACATTAGTTTATGATAACAACATATATATAAATAAAACCATATCTGTAGTTTAAGAATAATTATTTGTGATGTAAATAGGGGAGGGGGAGAGAAAAACATTCCATTAACAACTGTGTAGACTATATTGTTGTCCCATGTTTTTTTCATTGGTTTGATAAATTATTTATACATAACCCAGCTGTTAAATATATATATTTTTAACAACATAATATTTTATCCCTTTAAGGAACTGAACAATTGATTGACAACACTTTAATGTGGTATTCATGGTTAAAAAGGTTTGGCTTCAGCAAATGTCTTGGACCCACTTGTTACTTAGACTATATTTATCACAGCAGTACTGCTCAATATTCTACAGGTCTGCCCTTACTTTACATCTGCATGTGCCCTTATAGCTTCTGTAGCACATGCATACCTCTCAAGCTGTCAACATTGAATGATACTGGCCAAGCTGTGTGAACTATAGGTGGATAACTACAGGGGACTCGTACATGTCAGGGTAACATATATGACTAACAAGGTGTACCCTGCACTGCTGTTATGTGAGTGTGCTACTGGCATACTTCAAATGGAGTTATGTCTGTGTCCAAGGTTGATGGCAACAATGATCAGTGGCCCTGACAGTGTGACACTTGAGAGACATGCATCGGGCACAGTGCATGGACTATACACCTATCCCGATGTCATTTGTAGGCATGGAGTTGGACTATCAGCACAAATTCACAGACGCATAAGGCATACAGCTGTACCAGTGCTAAAACATTTCATTGGTGTAATTCAGTTGGAATAGTGATGTACTGCCTGATGCATTATTTAATGGAGTCTTATCCACTTGCTGAGGACTGCTGTTTACACACTAGTACATCTGGACACAGGTTATTAGTATATCCGTCATACAGCTACTACGGACACTTCTTTACCTGTAAGCCCTGTAGAGAACAAATCTGTTAACACTACATAACTGTTTCTACTAATAGTCCAGACTACTTGTCTGTTGCCATAAATACATCTCAGTACCAGTCCCTGGATTCAAACCGTGGTCTGTGTGTGCAAAAATGAACAACATATCTATTTCTTATCACACTGAGCTACTGGGCCACTGATGTTTGCTGATTGGCTATGTTTGCCTAAAGCTCACTTGGTTACAAAGTCTGACATGGTAATATAGGTACTGTCACAGAAGACTGCGGTGACAGTTATGCATGCATGAGATTCGTGTATGAAAGAGATAGTAGGTGCAGTGTGTATTAATAGTTGGAATGCAGGTGTATAAATTTAACCCCTAGTGGATGGGAATATGTGTGATCTGTACAGACCATATCAGGGTGCTGGGTTGACTACCCGACCCATATACATTTGTAGAGGGTATATTTTCATTTTACAGCTAATGTCATCTCATACTTAGCGAACAGAAACCTTCCAGTTGCTCTCCGGTTGATGTAGTAATCAGCAAGCTGTCAAAAACACTGAATGACAGCAATAGTTTTCAACACATTATTAATTTCCTTAAGCTTAAAATTAAACAGCTTTTCGTCGGTTGATCAAAAACCAACTTCCTCAGAACAGAAAACACGTCAGTGGCATTCAAACACCTTGCTTATAATTTTCCTCACGTGATTTCTGACTGTTGTTTTGATGCAGACATTGCCCACCCCACTGTCACATTCTGAAGGACTGTTTAAACTAGTTGTTCCTGTTACGGTGAATATTCATGACATCACCAGCAATTTATTTTCAGTTTATTTGGTTTGTCATCTCATACTTGCCAGCATTGGTGTACCTACATTCAGAAATATGTATAGCTGAAATGCAAAGGTTAACACAAGACAATCCTGAGGGAGATACACTATAATACATTACATATTATTATTAAGGTTCAAATCTTAGTACAGAACATATATCAAATTGCATTCTGTCTTGCAGTAAGCTCCACATCTACACTTTAGCATAGCAGTTGTTTATCAGCCAAACTCCAGTCACTTCATGGTGTCATAGCCATATTTGCTGTGAAGCACCTGTACAATTGGATTTCCAACATCAGACCAGAATAAACCCAACACTTGTGGTAGACCTTTACTGATGGTGATGTGGAACAGTGGTTTATTAAATTCAACATTCTTACTGCAATTGTACTGTATATCCTTTAGATGATGAATGAATGTCATTTATTACCTTCACAGTTTCAAGTCAAGGTGTACTTTATTACAAAACCGTTAGTATTAATACAGTACATACTTCTGTCATTCCTACACACTATTATTAGCTTTCTTTCATCAATCGTAGCTTGTTTGATGCCTTCATCTGTATTGCAAAGCACGTGGCATTAGTCAGTTATACCAATGTGGGTCTAATCACACATTTATTTCAGTACAGTCAGCCCACACTATACCTACTGATAGTAAACAATGTACTCTGTCTTATTTAATGTACTATATATTGCAAGATAGACCTGTTCTCACTACACTGACGGTGCATCCTCGCTAGGCACCCGCCCTGGGCCTCTACGTTGCAAGGGTTCAATGGGTCAAGAACCCCTTTCCTTCACTTCAGGTTGTCATAATGGTGACACACCTGCTCACCAGTGCAGGGGATTCCAGTGGCATTGGTGAGGTCATGTGCCAGATGGTCCCAGGCCTCAGACTTGTACTCAGAGCCCTGGTACTGGCCTTGCAGCAATCTGGCATCATGGTCTTTTACTAGGAGTCCAACCATGACCCTGGACCCCAAACATGCCCCAGCGCTGCGCCTGAAAGCGGGTTCCCTCTCCAACTGCAGACATAGCTCCAGAAGTGATCAAACTCCAACAGGTTCTGGCTGTATTCCCACCTGTGCAGTTTAAATAAGGCTGTTTTCTCTCCCTTTTCCGCCCTTGACCATTTTTAAAAATGCTTAGCTCCACTTAGCACAGCACAGACCTGCTGAGCTAAGGACTGCTTACAAGTGGGACTGCTTAGCAATGCTCAAACCAGCTAAGCGGAGCTAAGCATTGCTAAATATTGCTAAAACAGGTTCTGTTTAAGGATTGCTTAGCTTGGCTTAGCAGTGCTTAGCAAGACTTAGGTAAGGGCAAACAAGATTTAAATTAATAAAAAAAAATGATATTAACTGCTCACTGTTGATACATTAAGTGTATGTATTTTACTTTACATGACCTCCCCTATGTGCTTTCATTACATTACCTTGGGGTGTGACTGTACTGTATCGGACACTTGTATTTAAATGGTGTTTTTCACCTCATATCTTCATTGATACTGGGATTTCTGGTTAACACTACCCTGGTTAACAAGTATCAATAACTACATAAGTAAATAAAATAAAAATGTATATGAAAATGCTTTCTGATGTAAAAGCCCAATGGTCTGCCTGGGTATTTCAACCATGCACTTACTGTACACAAAGCCATGACTCTAACAATTCAGCTATCTTGGCTGCAAAGGTTTTAGTTACACATTTCTATATAGATTTTTGTTAAGTTTAAGCACAGCTGAGCAAAGTGCTGCACTGCGCAAACCCGCTCAGCTAAGCTTAAACTTGACGAAAAATAAATAAATAAAAATTATAAAATAAATATAATAGGAAAATTCACATTTGCACATTTCATTTCCATGCCATGCAGCACTCTGACAGTACAACACACCCTCTGCAGCTACATTTTCATACTGGCCAAGAACACACAAAAATTGTATATTTTAGTGCTGTACTGCATTTTGAACATGCAGTGAGTGTGTTGTAGACACTGTAACACATCCCCTGTGTGACATACATACATTTAGTTATGAAAAGTTGTCTGAGGACACTTTAATTGAATAATTTAGAGCCATACAGCACTTTGACAGTGCAGGGGTTGTGTTACACATCTGTGAGGACTGTAACACACCCCCTAGCACTGATTCAGTAACTATGTACACAGCTTCCCCTCATTAGCATGCCTTCATTAATATGCATGGTGCACTGCTGAGGGGGATATGCAGACATAGACACCATTCACTCTGTGTAAGAATAAAGCTATTCCTACATGGAGTTTATTAAATCTTTGGATAGGTCTTTTTACTTTATTTCTTAGGATTTTGTATTTTTGTAGATTGGTAGCAGTTTTATTATCTTCCCAATCAGTCCAAGCTTTATCTCTGAGGATCATTTGCAGTTTTGTTTCATGAGATATCCTGGGAGCATGTGTGGTCTTAATCTTCTTTGTTTTTCATGGAGCTAGAGAGTTGAGAATCCTGACAAAAATGTGGTTGAAAAATTTCACAGCTTCATTGGGGGGGTATTTCAGAGCACTCCAGTTATACTGATCAAATTCATTTTTGAGCTGTTCCAAATCTGGACTGTGACCAGATGAGGTTGTTTGGATGATGGCCACTAATACACTCTGGATATGAGATTTCATATCAGGATTTTTATTTATTTTATGTGAGATTAATATCCAGTCAGTGATGGTAAGTTTGCTTGTGTGTTTGTCAGTTCTTGTTGATTCTGGTATTACTTGAGAGAAAATTACTGTTGTATTGTAATAGTTCTATTAGAGAAAGACAGATAAGTGTTTTATTTTCTTGATCTGATTTTAAATTAATTTTAACAGCCTGTAAAGGTCTTTAATCATATGTTAGTGATTCCAACAGACAGCTGCACTACATTTTTGTTGTTTAAGTGGTCTAACTGTTGTTATCAAGCTATGGTTTCATTTTTGTGTATTAAGTGTATGTCAGGCTAGTTCAGGACTTGTCTTTGCATTGGGGCAGTTTCAGGCCAGTAAACTCAGAGCTATGGGTCTAATTGTTTTTCCCTCCCACTCACCTTATTGTAGTTGTATTCTTAAATGCAGTGCATCTGTTGTTGCGTATCCCTTATGATTATTTGACAACATAATTTCTTCCCTTGGTATCATGGACCGGCACTCCACCAACTTCTCTAGCCAGCCTGATTGAGATGGGTATCTTAAGAAAGTGTAAGAATTGTCTTGTGTTGTCTAATGATCATCTATTAATCAAACTGCATAACACAATGTGTAAGAGATGTGTATACACTATATTCTTGGAGGCAAAAATCTCAGACAAAGTAAACTGAAGACACCAAAGTCAACAACAGTACATCACATATCACATCTTTTCAAGGCCATCACAATACACATAATCCATCATATGCTGAGGTTCTAAAAATTAACTTGCCTAAACCTCAAAGACCTCCAAAACACAACACAGGCACAAAGCACAATCAGAATATTAAGCATACTTCCTTATATAGCACAAAGAATCCCAAAGCCACAGATGCTGAGCCTGTAAAGCAAGTATCGACCCAACCAAACATTCTTGTTATAGGTGACTCCATTGTAAGACATACAGATGTGCTTCATACCAGGTTGAGCAGGGAAAGAGGGATGGTTAGTTGCTTATCTGGTGCCAGGATCCTTTAGATCATGCATGCACTCAGGTACTAGAATAATTACCAGTAAGTATGTCATAGTTCATGCTGGTGTCAATGACTTAATGTGTGCCTTCCTGGATTATATGAGGAGAGACATGATAGAGCTCTCAGACTTAATGTGTTCAAGGCAGGTATGACCTTAACATTGAGCAGCATTTTACCTTCTCCAAGTACGATGGCACAATATCAGCAAAAATAATTGACGTCAATAATTAGCTTAGTTTTTTTCCCAACAAACATCTTTATTAAATTATCATGTATGACATTGGCAGTCTTACATTTATATAAATGAAAAACAAACAACATTGACACCACACTAGTTGCAAACATTATACATCACAGACACCATTTAAACAAATGTAGCTGCAAACCATTATACATCACTTATATCAGTCATTGTCAGTTAACTCATTAACCCCGAGTACCTTCTCAGGGCGCCTTTGTGCTTACACCCAAGCGCTCTCTGAGACGTACGAAAAAGTATGCTGTTCCACCCGAGTCCCTTCCAGAAGCGCCGTTAACTATGTAGTAACCTTTTAACTCCACTGTTACAAATTAAGTTGAAAAAGTACTTGAACTTTTGTCAGGTACCTTCTCAACTTAATTTTCAGTGTGGATTAACCTCATGTTTATATTTAAAATTTACGAGAAAATCAGCTTGTCATGCACTGTGTATCTGCTTGTGATCACAGCAAGCCGATTCTGTATGATTTCCAGGAAGCAAGTGGTGGCAGCCAATCAGATTCTTGCATTCCAAGCTGCCACTTGCCTAACAACTCCACCTCCTGCATTTCTTCTGTCATTGCTAGATTCTAGACGAAGCTTTACAGAAAGAAGGGGTAGAAATGGGATTGTAGCAACACAACCGACAGCATGCCAGAATTGGAGTCTGTAGTCTTCAGCTGTGAACTTTCCTGTGGAACAAAAACTGAGTGGAAATAACAGTGGGAAATCTAAAGGGGTTTTAGGGCATCGGCACCTGGATTGTGTGTATTTTGGTTTCTGAAGCCGAGGATTGGTCCTGTCCTTTTTTCTCTTTGGTTGAAGATGTCTTACCAAGGCAAGAAAAACATCCCTGCATCATGGTGAGTACTGATTCTCAAAGGAGGAGGCTCTTTGTGCTTTGAATGTGCTGGCATAGGGTAGGGAGGGGACAGGGTGTATGATAATGGGTGCCCTATGCATTTATTTGATGGTGTGGCAAGCATAGTCCACTGTGAAGCAACAGTCAGCTGTTTCACAGTAGCAGGTTAGTGACGGTGGGGCCCAATCGACCAGACAGTACGATTGGGTTGAGTAGCAAACTTTTGTGATCGAAGCTCTTCACAGTGGCTGTGCACTGATTGAGAAGTCACACCTCCCTGAAGCTCACCGAATCCTGACTTTGCTCTGCAGATTCTGTACTAGCTTTTCAGAACTGTTCTGTGTAGAGCAAATGGTTCCGTTAAACAGAGATCAGTGTTTGGCGTGTGGTAACAATATTGTTTGCAGTGGTGGTGGTGTAATTGTGAGGTGGCATCGGGGATCAGTGCGACTCTATAATCTTAGAGCCTTGTACAAAACATCAGCTGTAGAAAATTATTACTGGGCTTGTTCTGGGTCTGACATGGTCTAATTAAGCATGCTTGTTAGCGTGAGTGCATCAAATGTGTACTGTAGATACAAACCCGCTGTATATTGCTGTATGAGTGAATTCAGAATCTGTGATGGCTTTTCAGCAGATAATGGTACTGCAAAGCAAGACATTTTGGGCTTTGTCATTTTTTTTAGACCCATTGCTTCCACCCTCCCTGCAACCACAACGCCACCATGATCAATGCACAATGATTGAGGATTCTAATGAATTGGTGATGTATGTGTTGGGGGAAGCAACAGAAACCTAAAATGGAGAGTTGTTAAAAATATGATAAAATGACAATAATGCTGCTCTTTTTGTAATGTGCATATCATTTGTTTTAATTTGCTAGATGAGGTTTTGCTTGGCTCTCACTTTAAGGGCTTATTAAGTAGTGGTAATGTGGCTGACGATTGACTGGTGTCTTATAGTTCGTACTAAGTAAACTACAGAGTACATTCAGGCACTGTTGTGATTCTCCTGAAATATTTCTGTGTCTTTTGGTTGGCAGTAAGGGTGTATCATCTGGTGACTTCAGCTGGATGGGAGTGCCTTTTTGTCTTTAATTTGTTTTTTCTAATATAGAAACTTGCACCAGCATACTGTTCCATATGCTGGTGGATGTTACAGCTATTTGACATTTCAGCTAAAGGAAAACATTTTAGTATGTTTTGGGAAGGTTGCTGCCATCTGAGCCCCATAATTATTTGACAGTGGTACTTGATTTCCATACCACACACACACACACACACACACACACACACACACACACACACACACACACACACACACACACAAGTATTGAGCTTCCTTGATGATTTTTTTATGGGTTATTTTTATATAAGGTGCTCTTAACCACTATTATTTTTTATTGTAGTTAATGAGGTCTGTCTTCATTACTGTCTCTTGCCTCATCAGTCTACAGACAGACTACAGACAGGACTACTGCAGGAAATGCTTCACTTGGTGGTCTGGGGAGTGTTTTTGCATTCCCAGACAGACTGCAGAAGGAATCTCTAGGGAAATGTTTCAGGTGGTCATCAGGGGAGTGCTTTTGCATACCTGGACAGACTGTAGAAGGGATTGCTGGGGAAATGTTTCAGCTGGTGGTCAGGGGCTGCTTGAGCATACCTGGACAAACAGCAGCAGAGACTGATGGGGAGATCTCTCATTTTGTGCTCAGGAGAGTGCTTGTGCATACCTGGACAGACTGCATACAGGATTGCTGGTATAAATGTTTCATTTTGTGGTCAGGGGGTGTAAACCTTGTCTAAAGATTATCACTATTGAAGTGATACCCGAACCCCATTTGCAAAATGGGAAAAGGGGATGAGGATAGATGGATGGATGATGGTGCTTGTGCATACATGAACAGACTGCAAAGATGATCCTTAGGGGAAAGTTTATTTTGGTGGTCAAGGGAGTGCCTGTGCATACCTAGACAGACTGCAGACGGGATCATTGGGGGAAATGTTTTATTTGGTGATCAGAGAGTGCTTGTGCATAGTTGGGCAGACTGCAAAAGGGCTTGTTGGGAGAAATGTTTCATTTGGTGGACAGGGGAGTTCTAGTGCATACATGGACAAACTGCAGAATGGATCATTGTGGGAAAGGTTTCATTTGGTGGTCAAGGGAGTACATATGCGTACATAGACAGACTGCAGAAAAGATTGCTGGGGAAAAATGTTTAATTCGATGGTCAGGGGAGTACTTGTACATACCTGGAAAGACTACTGAAGGGTTAGTGAAGGGAATGTTTCATTTTGTGTTCAGGGAAGTTCTTATGTATACCTGGACATACTTTTGAAGGGATTGTTGTACAAAGGTTTCATTTGCTGGTTAGGGGAGAGGTTGTGCATAGCTGAACAAACTGCTGAAGGTATCACTGGAGGAAATGTTTCATTTGGTGGTCATGGGAGTGATTGTGAATACCTGGACAAACTGCAGATGGGATCTCTGTGGGAAATGTTAATTTGGTGTCAGGACAGTGATTATGCATAACTAGACAGACGGAGATCGCTGGGGGAAATGTTTCGTTTAGTGGTCAGGGGAGTGCTTGTGCATACCTGGACACACTGCAAACAGGATCCTTACAAGAAATGTTTCATTTTGTAGTCAGGGGAGTGGTTGTGCATACAATGGGCAGACTATGTAAGGGAGTGTTGTGGAAAATGTTTTATTTTATTGTAAGGGGAGTGCTTGTGCATACCTGGAGAGACTGCAGAAGGGCTCCTAGGTAAAAATGTTTAATTTGGTGGTTAGCAGAGTGCAAGTGCATACCTGAACATACTGCAAAGGGGGATAATTAGGGGGTCAAGGGGATGCTTTTGCACACCTAGACAGATTGCATACAAGATTGGTGGGGGAATGGTTCAGTTGGTGGTCAGAGAAGTTCTTATGCACACTTGGACAGACTGAAGAAGGTATAGTTTCAGGAAATGTTTCACTTGGTTGTCAGTAGGATGTTTGTGCACACCTGGACAGACTACAGGCAGAATCAGTGAGGGAAATGTTTTCCCAGATAGACTGCAGATGGGATCTCTGGGGAAAATGTTTCAGTTGGTGGTCAGAAGAGTGCTTGTGCATCCCTAGACAGACTGTAGAAGGGATCACTGGTGGAAATGTCTTAGTTTGTGCTCAGGAAAGTCCATGTGCATACATGGATGGAATGCAGAAAGGATCATTACTGGATATGTCTCACTTAGTGGTCAGGGAAGTGCTTGTGCATACCCGGACAGACTGCAGAAGGGATTGTTGGGGGAAATATTTTATTTGGTGGTCAGAGGAGTGCTTGTGCATACATAGAGCGCAGAAGGGATTGTTGGGAGAAATGTTTCATGTGGTGGTCAGGAGAGTGCTTTTGCATACATAAAGAGGCTGCAGAAGAGATCATTAGGAGAAATAGAGATATAGACAGATAATGAATAAAGGCATGGCTACTCATGGAACCTGAGTTCCCTGGGTCAAAGTCAAGCCATTGACACTAGTATGTTATTACTGATTTTACACTAATTGCGACATCGATCAACCAAATATCTGGGACAATATTTCTGCCCTTGTCACTTATGCATCTAATTCTAATCAGATGGATGGTTCAGTGAGATAAAAGTTAGTTTTATTTTGGATTAATGCTTACATGGATTAACCAGATAGTTTATATATTTCTGACTTTATTTGTGTGCCTGATTATGATCAGCAGGATGGTCAGTGAGATAAATACGCTAATTATGGCATGGAGCAACCATATATTTTGGACAATATTCATGGCTTTATCTGTTGTGTAGAATTTAGGTGAGGTTGTTTATGACTCAGATCATGAAATGTATTGTATGTGTTTATAATTTGGTAAATAGCTGTGGTAGGAATCATTTCAACTTGACTAAGAATGCATTTTGAAGACAGTATTAGTACTTGCAAGATGGTAAAAGAACTGCCTGTATGCTGTATATATGTATAGATATCACAATTTATTTATAGCTGAGATTATGAAAATTATTACATTTTTGCATATTTTAGCTAATAACTGGGGTAGGGAATATGTTAACATGCTGTATAACACCCACTTTTTGAAGACAGTATCAGTACTTGCAAAATGGTAAAAGAAGTGTATATGTGCGCTTTACACATGTACAGATATCACAAATTGTTTATGACTTAGGCCATGAAAATTATAATTTTCAGTTTTTGGTAAATCATTTTGCTAGGGAATATATCAACATGCTAAGACCGCATTTTGAAAACAGTATTAGTACTTACAAAAATGGGAAAAGTACTTTTTAGGACTAAGGTTATGAAAATTATGATATTGTTTCATATTTTACTTAATGACTTAGCTAAGGAAAGATGTCAACGTGCTAAGTAATACCTCATATCTAAGACAGTATTAGTCCTTACAACGTGGTAAAAGAAATTTGGCCTTGACCTGTACACATGTACATATATCACAGTTTGTTTAGGGCTTATGTTATATAAATTATGAATTTTTTTCATATTTTGGTAAATAACTTTTCAAGGGAGCATGTCAATATGCTAAGTAATACCTCATTTTGAAGACAGTATTAATAGTTCCAACATGGTAAAAGAACCGTGTCTGCATGTTGTATACATGTACATATATCAGTTTGTTTAGGACTTGGGTTACGGAAATTATGATTTTTTTCATAATTTGGTAAATAACTTTGTAAGAGAGCATGTCAGTATGATAGGTCACTGCAACTTTATTTTTGGAAAACACTGTTTCTAAAAAGCTGACCGTTTTGTTGGTACTTCACTCGCTTACAAGAAATTTGGTCTTTCGCTTACTGAAGACAGTAGCTACTGTATATTTTACCATGATGGCAAATTTTTTTTAGTTTCTTGCCTTTCACATTCTGATGGCCATGCGGTGTTACTTTGTTTGTAGATTTAAATGTAGAAACTTAAATTTCCTCATATGATGATCTTCTGGACTCCACAGACTTTAGGTAACTGCAAATATTAACACTTCCCTGTGTCACCTGTTACTTTTTTCAGTTTTAGTACTATTTTGAGCTACCCTACCCACACATAGATGCTGTCTGAAGGACTGTAGTGCAATATTTTAACTGCAGTATGCATTCTTTCACTGTCTTTTTATTGTTTTTTTTTTTACTTTGTAATTATTTTGTACCATGTGCATCTGAAAAAAAAGGGATTGCTTGGGTGACTGTTTCATTTGGTGCATGTACATACCAGTAAATGTTACTGAAGGGTCATCTTATGTAATATTTAATTCTGGCACTTGTGCGTAAATCATTTTATTGAACAGGTTGCTTGGGGAATGCTTCATTTGGTGGTTGTACGAAACTAGCAGATGTTACTGAAGGGTTATGAGTAACAATCCGATCATAATTCTTCATGGGTGAGGTACATGCTGAAAGGGCCATTGTACTAAATAATTGACTTTATAAGGGAAGAATACTGTGATTTTATTTTATAACTTTATATGGCAGTGTGAAATGTCTGTAACTGTATTGTGTTTTTTGTCTTATTTTTGGACTTGTATTGGCTGAGACAGTGGTTTAAGTTTGACTGTGCTGCAAACGGTTAGATCAGTTTTACATACTGTTGTGTTCCTGACTATCTAAAGCTGATTATTTCCATAGGCCACTTGCTCACCTCTGTCAGCTGTTTCAAGTGAAACCCTGAAAAACCAAATGTCCTTTCTGTACATCTGCTGGTCCACAATTTGCGAGGGGATTTCTTATGCACGGCCCTCTTCAGGTCACCACTCCGATTTTCTATTGGATTTAGGTCTGGGATGTTTTTCTGTGTAAGAAAAGGCTTCTGTCTTGCAACCCTACCCCATAGTCCATACACATGGAGAATATGGGAGATTGGTGTCACATGTAGTACACAACCAGTACTTGCCAGAAATTCCTGCAGCTCCTTCAATGTTGTTGTAGGTCTCTTGGCAGCCTCCATGACCAGTGTTTGTTTTGTCTTTTCATCAGTTTTGGAAGGAGATCTAGTTCATTGCAGCAGCACTGTTGTCCCATAGCTTCTCCACTGTTTGACTGTCTTTACTGTGTTCCATGATATATGCAGTGCTCAGTAAGATACAACTGCTGTACTACTTTGACTTAATTACTTTGGTCTTTGTCCTAACAGATGGAAATGACTCTGTCTTATATTGCACCTGTACAAGGAATATGATGCATTTCTACTCAGCAGATAATGTGATGCAGTTTCCCACCTGCACATTCGGTGCTCGTTTCTGAATTTTTCATTTTGGTGCTTATACATACCAGGAAGTGTTACTGAATGGTTGTTTTGGGGAAATCTTTCATTCTGGTGCCTGTGCATACATTATATTGAAGGGCTCACGTGGGTGAATGCTTTATTTTGGTGGTTTAATACTAGCAAATCTTACAGACGTTTCGTTTGGGGAAGCGTTTAATTTTGGACATTGTGCATACCTCAACATTCTACTGATGGGGTTGCTTGGGTAAAGTGTTCATGCTGGTGGTGCACATACTAGGAAATGTTACTGAAGGCTTGTTTGTGGAAACGTTTCATTTTGGGTGCATGTATACCCGGACATAATTACGAGGATGTTGCTTGGGGAAATAATTCATTGTGTATCAGGGAAGTGCTTGTGCATACATGGTCTCACTGCTGAAGTGACTGCTGGGCCAGTTTGTGTCATTTAGTGCCTGTGCATACAGAATGCAAACAACTGGAGGGGTTACTGGGGACATATAGAAAGTCAGTCTGCAAATTACATTGGGTTACATCACTTCTGCTTGTATTATTGTATTTGTGATTATACTACCTGAGTGAGATAAAGGTTATCACTAGGTGACTATTGACAGCATGGAGCTACCATATTTTTGTGCATTTCTCCTGGCTTTGTCAGTCATGTGTGGAACTTAGGTGGGAGGAAGGACTCAGTAATATCTAAGTGTTATACTGTTTCACTGAAAGAAAGTATTCCCTATACTACCTATTGTACTGTTTGTTACCTATGTATTGTACAACTTATTTGATTTTGTCAATCTTTGTCTGACACTGTTTAACAGTTATATCTTTTCATCCGTTATATTGTGTACATATAGTTTTGTATATTCTGTTGTGCTTATATTGGAGCTTTTCTCCTCGGGCCTTTACTGAAAATGGAAATATATCCAGCAAGACTAGCCCGGTTAACAAATGCAAAATAAAATAAAATAAAATAAATAAATGACTCAGATCTTATCCTTACTGATGATACTGAGCCTTTGTTACATAACAGCTGCACAATGTAATATAATGAATGCCTACTCAACAGGTTATGTGCAGTAATTATCACCTGTGTCTCAGCATGCATACCTTTGCAGTAATGAAAGGAAGGTCATTATCACGTTAGCAATACATGCAGTTACAATATAGCAGTGAGTCATTATCACTTTTCTGGGAAAAGTCTCAGCTACTGTCACTGTTATTCACATAAGTAGAAGTCATTATCGCTTTGATGAATGCACAAGCCAGGTTGTGTTTTTTCTCTGCTTGGAGTCATTGCAAGCAACCCCCTCATTCTTCATCAACTGCCTACCCTCCTAAACTCCTGATTTTTACTTGCTGAATATGTACATTATATATCTATATCTATACATATATGTGTGTGTATATTTGTGCATATGTGTGTATATGGATATATATGTATGTACATAATGTACTTGCACATGTATACATTGGTCACATGCATATATATATATATATATATATATATATATATATATATATATATATATATATATAATTTTGGTGATTGTGCGTATCTCAACATTTTCCTGAAGGGTCATTTGGGTGAATGTTTCATTTAGTAACGTGTATAACATGTAGTAATGAAGATGTTTGGTAGGGAAGTGCTTGTGCATACATGGTCAGACTGCTAAAGATCATAATACAGATACGGTGTAACAAGTATAGGTTATCTATAGCTCAGGTTTTAGTTGTTCTTCTTATTTCGGCTTTTCCCGGTTAGGGGTCGCCCCAGCGGAACTCCGGTCTGCTAATGATTGGCAGTAGATTTTTTACGGGTGCCGAGGTACCAGCTCGACGTCTAACCTTCAGCAAAGTAACGCCCATTCTACGCATGTCTTTCAAATGCCACTCGACCGTGGGGAGGACATGCAGACTCCACACAAAAGGCGCTCCAGCCGAGAATCGAACGGGAGAACCTCTTGCTGTGAGGCAACAATGCTAGCTCAGGTTTCAGTGATCGTTATTATATTTTTTTGTTTATGTATTCAGCTTTCAAGAATAATTTATTATCTGTTAACAACATGCAAATACTGCATTAAGGAAAACTGATAGGTCTTATTGTAACCAGAGTGATGGTCAGATGTGATAACTGGAATTATTACTTTTGTGACTAATTCTTACATGGATGAACCAGATAAGTTTGACATTTCTGCTTTTATTACTGTACTTCTGCTTATACTCAGTAGTTGAGCATGTTTCCATGCTTTGTCAGTCTTGGGTGGAAATTAAGGCGGTAGGAGGAAAGGCTCAGTAAGATCCAAGTGTTATACTATTCTGACTGAATTGTAATTATATAGTAGTTCTACTGCATGATAATGAATGCCTCTGCACTCCACACTAACATGTATTAGAACATGCTAATGCAAAACCTGTGAGTGGGTGGGTGTGTGTGTGTGTGTGTGTGTGTGTGTGTGTGTGTGTGTGTGTGTGTGTGTGTGTGTGTGTGTGTGTGTGTACCTCTGCAGCGTCATCACCACTTATGTACCTAATGCAAAGAATACTGCCCCTGGGGCTAGGATGGAAGATTTGAATGGGCTAACCAGGTTATGCATATGATATACGTATATATATATATATATATATATATATATATATATATATATATATATGTAGTCTTCCAATACATCTGTCAAACATCAGTAGTAATTTGTTTGCATTTTCTTTCCTGTGCAGGTTTGTCTACCTTCTGACACTGACATGGCTTCATGACCAGGAGAATGACAAGTGAGGATGTGGGTATGTGGCCATTCAAACATTAATTGGGCTACCAGCCATGCCTCCGAAACTGAAAACCAGTACAACATGAGCTTCCCCACATCCAGTGTGAAGGTATACTGGATTGCAAGAAGAGGTATGCATTGGAGCGGAGTACTGCAGTTGTTGGAAGAGAAGTGTTCCATCTACCCTGAGACTGACATTCTTGTGCTGCACATTGGAGGGAATGATGTCCTCAGTCAACCACTTGGAAGGCTATGGTTTCAAATCACAGCAATGTTTGAACACCTGCAGTCGTGGTGGCCATGTTGTCAATTTGTATGGTCTGATACAGTTCCTCGACAGATATGGAAAACAGTCAACGGGCAGCTCACAAGGACAGACATTTACAGAATGGGTTCATGCATGGCTTGATGCACAGGGTTGGTGGATCTACAGTCTGCCATGACAGCATCACAGCGGAAGATGTTCACCTGTTCAGAAGGGATGGCATTCACCTAACTGAGGAGGGCATTGTGTTGTTCTTGACTGACCTGCACAATGGTGTGAGGAGAGCTATGCAGGATTGGTAACATGCAGCTTGTGAGAAGAATAGAAAACACCCATGACCAAGTAGGACCAGTATGGTAAGTAAAACTGTATTATGAAATGTGTTCTGTAAAATATATTTTTCTGAGTTTGGCAAATAACTGTGATAAGGAGCTGGTGAAGATGCTGAGAAAGAACAACTGCTTCAGGAGAGTGCTACCACGTTCAATCTAATGTGTCAGTGACCATCCTGCAATACTTCTTTTTTTATTCTGCTTTTATCAGGCATGTGTACAGTTTAGATGACAGGAAGGGCTTAGTAATACAGAACTTGATCCCTTAGGTCCATTGCTGAATGGACACGTGTAAAGAGAAAAGACATAGGTAAGGCAGACTGCTGACACAGAAGGAGGTCATGAGACTGCAGTGGTATCAGCTGTCTAAGTGGGTAGCCAGCACAGCTATCGGACAGATCAGATGGCCTTGCCTGTCACTGAAGTCCCATGCCTGTCCTGGGTTCATTAGTGGAGTGGTGGCCCTTACCTTGCTTTTTCTCTTTACATGTACCCATTCAGCAGTATGTTGGCTACACCAGGAATGTGTATATTTACAATCATGTGTGTCTACTTGGTAAAACAACTGCTTCTGAATGCTGTACACATATACAGATATCAGTTTTGTTAGGACTCAGGTTATGGAAGTTATGATTTGTTCATATTTTAGTAAATAACTTTGCAAGGGAGCATGTGAATGTGCTACTTAATACATCATTTTGAAGACAGTATTGATAGTTCCAGCAAGGTAAAAGACCTGTCCCTGTATGTAGTGCACATGTACAGATATCAAAGTTTGTTTCAGACTTAGGTTATGGAAATTATGATTTTGTTTTTCATATTTTGGTAAATAACTTTCCAAGGGAGCATCTGAATGTGCTACATAATACCTCATTTTGAAGACAGTATTGATAGTTCCAGCATGGTGTTATGGAAATTATGATTTATTTTCATATTTTGGTAAATAACTTTGCAAGGGAGCATGTGAATGTGCTACGTAATACCTCATTTTGAAGACAGTGTTACCCCTTACAACATGGTAAAAGAACTGTGCCCGTGCACTACACATGTACAGATGTCACAGTTATTTTAGTCTTGTAGGATTATGAAAATTATGCATTTCCAGTTCTTTTCATTATTATGTCCATATCTTTGCAAGGGAGCATGGTGATGCCACAAATGATGCATCATTTTGAAGCTGACATTGAGACGCACAACTTCTATACTGATATGTAGACTCTGTCTGTTACAGGTGATGAGATATTATGCTTTGTTTATTTATAAATTATGAGAAATATTATATTAATCATATTTCTGTGAATATCTCCGTAAAGGAGCATCACACAGTAATGGTTAAGGTACCATTTTAAAGCTGACATTCATACTAACAAATGAAATACAAATTGTATGGGTCTGCATGGTACATTGACCAAGATATTGTGCTTTGCTTTTCCGAAAAGGTAAAAAATATGTACAATAGCAATATTCCTTGCCAAATATTTACTAATGACTTTGATATGCACTATCAACATTTACACTATTGGAATGGTCAGTGTCTGTTGAACAACTTTTGCATTTACATTTTTAGTCTAGCTCTTATAGGTAAAGAGTTATGAACATTTGTTTTCTGTATGGTATTGCAAATGGATTTTCTGAAAATGTGCTCAGGCTGCGCTGTTGTTCCTATGGTGGAATTAAGCAGGCAGCTTTTTCTGAACTGCTCTGGAGTGAATGAGTTAAGCATTATATGGCTCATTCAAATCCTGCCTATTAAACTTCATTCCTTCTCTGCATGTCTTGTTCCCACAATTCCATTTTTCTAGGTAGTTTGCGTCGTCCCTTTTCTAAAGATCAGAATTCCAATTGTTTTATCTCTGTTACTATATTTACTACTTCTAGTAAAATTGGTGTAGACTTTGATTTCCATTTTCTAGTAATTGCTTTTTTGGCAGCCACCATAATTAGACTCAGCAAGGCTTTGCTATGTCTAGGCAATTCTGATTTTGTATCCGCTCACTCAGCATCTCTGACAGAGTGGCCTGCAGGGAATCACTAAAGTCGGTCAGCTCATTACACTCCCAAAGATATGTTCCCAGCCACCTCTTTCTTGACTGTCATACCTCCAACATTTGCTATCCACCTGAGGAAAAATTCTTTGGAGCCTACTCTGGGTATAAAAATACCTATGTAAACATTTCTAGGCAAAGATCTCAAATCTGCTAGACTTTGTTGCATATTAGGGAGATATACATATATCCTCCCATTGTCTCTTTGTGAATTGCTTATCCAGTCTCTCTTCCCAATCCTTTTTAAGCTTCTCTGATTGATTCTTATAATTATCATGCAATATTTTATATGCTCTACTAACTATTCCTTTCTTAATGGCAGTTTCTGTTCTAGATTATATTAAAAGCTCTGCCAGTGCTGGTCTTTTATTTAGGACCCCCCCTATTTCTTTCTCTTTGCTTATACTCTGATATCAGTGTCATTCAAAAGGTCCAGTACTTGCCAGCCTGGTTTACAGACCATACTGCTTTGCCAGGGATGGCCTGCCTCTGCCTCCTCTCAGATTTTGTTTATTGGCAAAAACATTGTCTATCCCCATGGTGCCTTTTTTAGGCGACACCAACCTGATAAGTCTACCAACCTAATGGAACAAGCAAAGGAAAATATGAAGGTGTTATTGATCAGTGCTAGCAGCCTAAATAAGAAATTCCACTCCCTACAAGCCTTCTCACCCTGGACGACATTGATGTCTGTGTAGTGACTGAGACATGGTTTAAAATAGACAAGAGCACTGTGGCTGTGCAAAGCTGTAATGCCTTCCATACAGTTAGACCAGCTACTCTGCAGGTGGGTGAATAAAAGGGTGGAGGTGTTTCAATCTACATCCAGAAGAGTCTCACATGAATGCTGGTAAGGCAGCATAATGCACTAGAGCCATCAGAATGGTTGCGCACCATATATTAATTAGCTGTAGAACTCCCTCTATGACAAAAGAAAACCACCTACAAAACTATCAAACAAACCACAAACGAAAACTAAAACTGGTAAAAACAGGCACAGCAGGAAACCATAAAAGCCGGCAAAAAATAAATACTATCACACCAATACAAAATAAAATAAAGAAAAAACCTTTAATGTGAGCGCTTTCGGCAAGCACATTAACTTGCCTTCTTCAGACAAACAGTTGTGAAACAGTTTTGGTTCTCCTTATATCCTATTAAGCTGAGTAAGTTGAGGAGTCAGCCTGCTTAACAAGCAGGAAAATTTTAAAGTAGCCTCGCCACTCAACATCAAATAAACCATAAGTTACTATATAAATCTTATTCTCATAAAGGAATATATGTCAGACACCAATAAATATTATAAACACATGACAATGTTTCAACAAAATTACCAAATTAACTAAAAACTATGAATTTAACAATGTATGAATATATATGTATATGAATGTATAAATATGGTAAGTGAAACCATAAATAAAAATTAACGTAAACAGTAAATCCAAAAATCTAAGTGAACCAGGAATGTATATGTATGTATAAACCCTTTAATATCATCGTTTAAGGGCCAAATATCTCAACATACATTTGATAGAAAGGCTCTCATTCAAGCCCGGAAAGACTTGTGCTCTAGTCTTGATCTGCCATATAAGTTCATCAATTTCCAAAAGGACTTGCCATGGTCCTCCCCTAATGTCAATGCTCCTATGTTGTAAAACTGCAAATTTGAAAGCATGATCAGGGTAGTCTAAAATGTGTTTGGCCAGTGCATTGTTAGAGTCATTCCTACTTATGGCATAACAGTGTTCGTAAATAGGATATAAGGAGAACCAAAACTGTTTTACAACTGTTTGTCTGAAGAAGGCAAGTTAATGTGCTTGCCGAAAGTGTTCACATTAAAGTTTTTTTCTTTATTTTATTTTGTATTGGTGTGATAGTATTTATTTTTTGCCAGCTTTTATGGTTTCCTGCTGTGCCTGTTTTTACCTACAAAACTATCTACAAGAACTAGAATTAATCAGTATTAAACCCAGTATCATTTTTGTAGGTGATTTAAATTATCCAGCTATAGAATGTAAACTTACACCATCACTAATGCACAACTATATAAAGATTCATGGACTTAGGCTAATTGTTCCAGGGCATTTGTATTGACAGAGTACCCAGCATGGGGAGTAACATTTTAGATCTTGTCCTTACTAATATGAGAGCATCTTGTCCATTCCTTATGGATTTTCATCACATGTTATGTCTAACCATAAAGTAGTCTCTTTGAAAATAAAACTGAAACCAGAGATCCCTTTCACCCAAGGTACCTTTAGAAACTTCTTTAAGACAAGCTACCTACTCCTAAGTGATACATTGACAAGGCTCAAATCTCAAACAAACCCAGTTAACTGTACTGAATATGCAGAAATGAACACCACAACACTATACCATTGTGTAAACAACTGCATAGATGCAGGCGTACCCTGTCAGAACAAGTGCAGGGTAAACCCCAGAAACAAACCCACATTGTGGAAACATAATATCAACAAACTTTATGATAAAAGGAAAATAATTTTGACCAAAAGTAAGAAGACCAATTCCCAGAATGTTAGAGCCCTTATCACAGAAATAAACAAATACATCAGGAGGTTAATAAAATCCACTAAAGCCAAGTTTGAGGCAAAAATAGCTACCCAAGCCAAAGACAATCCCAAGGCAGTTTGTAGTTATGTTTGTAATCTCAAAAGCACAATGTAAACAGCTGATTGCTTACAATGTTACCTACACTGAGGCTGTAGTTATAGTGAACCTGCCAGCTGATAAATTTAACTCTAACGTTACCCCTCTCTCCCCTCTGTCTGTCCCCCACAATATACCTGAAACTGACTCACCTCTAGCTGTCACACAAAACCAAGTCCTAAAACTGCTATCAAAAGCTAAAAATACTACATTGATGAGTCCTGATGATATCCCTAAATACTGTACATCTTAAATAGCATGAATCATGATTTAGACACACTCCAAACAACACTGGTCAGTCTCAGCTTCCATAAAGGTTTTGTAACAAGTGAATGGAAAACAGCTACAGTCATTCCCCTCTATAAGGGAGGACCTTCCACAGAACCAGCCAGTTACAGACCCATAAGTCTGACCAGCCTCACAAGCAAAGCCATGGAAAGACTTATCATGGAATTAATTAAGCAGGACATAAGGAACCTCCAAACACTGGAACTGTCTATTTGGATTCGTCAAGGGCAGGTCATACTTACTCAACCTGATAGATTGTTTTTGAAAAGGTTACCAAAGCAATGGATGAAGGCAAAATAGTACACACCACATACCGCAACTTGGCCAAAACCTTTGACACAAATGAGGAGTGACTAGGAATATTCAAACTTTAGAAGTAAAAGATAAATTGTATCCCACAATAAAATATAGTGCACAAGAGGTAAGACACTCCCCAGGATTCATGAAGCTCAGCGCAAGGATGGCGTTAGAGATGCAGCAGCACCATATGCATATTAATGAAGGCGTGCTGCCATAACATCCACGTGCACAGGAAACGTGCGCAAGTGCAGGAGGCGTGTCTAAGCGCTGCACAGAGGTGTGAACATGTTGGCTGCAGACGCGCAACCTATAATGCTGACTAGTACAGCCTGCCTCTAATAGTAATTACTCCTGTTAGTATCCGTGGATACTGAAATGTATGCAGAGCATACAAGACAGTTCCGCGAACACCAAAATAAAAAGTAAACACAAAGGCACGTAGCTGAATATTGAGCCCCCGTCCCTCGAACAAATGACATTTAAAACCCTGTGCCCGTATTTCATTGTAGGGTTGATTGTTATACCAAGTGGAAGCGAAACACAGCATGTTTGTGCACCGCTGCCCTTTGCTAAGCCTAGCCCAATGGTTAGGGTTACCACCAGTCCCACTCTCTGAGGGACAGTCCATATCTGGGCAGTTGTTTCCTTACCAAAAATATTAAAAATGACAAATGTCCTGCGATTGTAGGACATAACTATGTCCCATATTTTGTGTAATAGTTCCATAAAATAGTTATTTCTGTATCTTAAATACCTAAGTGTTACAAGAAATAGAATAAGCAACTAAACTGCTACAAGAATGAGCTTTCATTTAGGCATAAAAGTAAAGTTCTATCCTTTGTACTGACCGTGGGTATGTGTCGGCCTGTAAAACCTGATGTGTGTCCTGAAAATGTCCCACTTTGGCCATTTGGAAGGTGGCAACCCTATCAATGGTCAGAGCATTGGCTCAATATCTGCCCATTCGTGGTCCAAGTCGTCCTTGTCTGGATGGCCCAAAGATGAATGGGTATTACCCGGGTCTACCTACCATGTCATGAAAGATAAGCATTTGCGTGTACCTATGTGCGTGAAGTACAGCATGTGGAAGATAAAATATGCCAGGGTTGTCCTCACAACCATATTTTTTTCAGAGATATGTAGAGTACGCAATGTGTCCTGCTGTCTGTGCCATGGGCCATCAACCAGAGAAGTGATGGATGGTGTGTGTGGAATATGGGGGGGGGTGACGGGTAATGTAATAATTCACCAAGGGGAGACTGGGTCGGATGTACAATAGGTGAACTGGAGGTGTACGAGGGAGCAGTGGGTGAATCAGAAAGGCAACCAAAGAACATACATTCACATCCGCAATACACCCTGACAGGCCATACTGCAGAACACAATCCTACGAACATATGAACATTAAAATATGCGATACACATGTACAGAAACATTACCGGCTCACACCCACATAATGGTATGGCCTGAACTGAGCCATCCAACCCCAACACACCTGGATACATAATTGAATACCCATCATCCCCTCCACAGCACCCCCCCCCCCCTTGCTGAACGTCCACCAAAACCACCCATACTCGGGCTGCTAGCTTGGCGCAGCCATATCTGCACATAGTGCCCCCTACCCATATCTAGTAGGCAGTCTCACCCTAGGCAGTCTCAGACTTGCAAACTAGGTATCCCTTGCATGTATAACCCTCCCTAATTTTTGTAAAGCCAAAAGAATTGTAGTCATTGGCGTCCACAATTTTTGGACATCCCTCATGGGTTAAGTGTCTGTTCTAAAGATTAGACTTGGTGGCACGAGACGATGTCCAGCCCCGTAGACATCTGGACACAAGTTGCATTAGTAGTAGTTGTCCACAACCCTGCTCAGCCTCCAGCCAGTCCTGCAGAACCTACGACCCGGGATTAAGCACCTGACTGTGATGCACATCTCCCCATGTGCATTATCGGGAATATATACCTTTCACATGTTCCCATGAAGCTTCCCCATAGCCATCTTCCAAATAGTACATGTCCACAAACTGTATAACCCATCCAGGTTCCTCGTCGTAATGATGCACATAACGCCTATATACAAACGGTACAGGTACCTCCCGTATGCAGTTGTTCATATACATGGCCATGTATAATTCCAGATATGCAGTCATATATCTATAAATGTACATAGTTATATTCGCATAGCTACACATCATACATACATGCATATAAGTAGTTGTCAAGTATGTGTCTTATTCATAAATATGTATACTTGCAAATGTATACATATGCCTCTCAAAAACATGAACAGTAACATGTACAATACATATGTACATCAACTGACTGTCACATCTGTTGCCAGTACTATGGAATGCCTGTAGTAAAGTCATATATCCTAATTACCATCCATACAGAATGTATCACA
>NC_056728.1:1688086240-1688095419 GCF_019279795.1 Protopterus annectens
GTGCAAGCCTGATAACACATGGGTCAACACAATGTACGACATGTGTCCCGACACGGGGAGAGTGGGCAGTGTGTAGTGGTGTGTTTATATCCCAACTGTACCCACAGTAAGGATGAGTGCTGTAGAGGAGTGGCAGGTGAGGGAACTATGGGTATGCGATTATGGGCCTAGGCATGCAGGTGTTGGCTGGCAGAGCTGTATTAGGACCGCCTCATGGATGTAAGTAATATTCTGATGTGGGCATAGCTGACCCCCATACCTCCCAACCCCTAAGAGCACATCCACTGGATAGTCCGTAAACCATTGGGGGAGCACATAGGGACCATACCATTGAACTGTCCCCGATTACCAGTGGCGTCCCTGATTACGAGTCAGAATCTAACTCTGTCCCACCTAATCCCTCCTAGAACTAGTGATATTAGGAGAAAAGGTGGTGGATTACACATAATGAATAACAACAACAATTAAGAGTCATAAACAGCATGTACCTCAGACAATGTGTTTGAATACATATGCTCTGGGTCTGTCAATATGTCAGGTTAATAGCACCAAATTTTTAAATGTGTCTCTGATGTTGTTATGCAGTGTCCCTGATTCAGTCTTCATTTTTCCCCATTCATATGAGAGGTCTGATGGGGACAGAAAGCACATATTCTGCTGACTACCTTAGAAAGATGATAGAATAATAGGTATGTGATAGCATGAATCGGCTGACGGATGTGGGTCCCAAAACCCATTTACTTGTCTGTATTGAAGAGTCTCGGTTCCCATGTATCAGCCAAATGGGTGCAGATTGTAAGAGGAACACACAAATAATATGAATAAAACACTGGACAGGCCGCCAATTCTGTACAGTCAAACGGCATGCCGTCGCCTAATGGGCAGCCATTCCCGATACTGTAGGCATGTAATCCGATGTAATAGGCATCAAAGGTAATATTGTGGTCCTCGCTCCCACCCAGGGGTGTGAGTGTCAGATGCAAGCACCAATGTCGGTGAATTTGCAAGCGCAGGAGCAAGCGGGTGTAAGCCTGTTAGGCTACCAGTATGCGAGTATTGCACTGGTAAAGCAATGTAGAGGCTAACAGAGTGTAAGAAGTTGTAACCAGAGGTTAGCATTGCTTAACACCGTGCAAACCCATGCACACCCACTCACAACTGCTTTAATGTGCCTTACTCCCTCCATATCCAATGGCCTTGTTCTGCCCTGCAACAAAATAAACAGCCTCTGCAAGGCTCGGAATCAGGACCCTGCGCACACAGCTAATGTGATCTACCAATATGCCATGGCAGATATACAGACATCGGACATTACCACAAACATATCATACAGCGCAGTCATTCAACAGTATAGGAATGTATCCCATCATGTAGATGTATATGTGAGTGTTTATTTCCAGCATATAGATACATATATATATATATATATATATATATATATATAGAGAGAGAGAGAGATATCAGGAACATACCATGTGACAACAAAGCATTACAAACAAATGAAAAGGGAAACACCAGCAACACCTGTATTATGTAGTGGTGTTGTCCTATGTAATAAACGTAATAAAGAACAGTACTCTTGCAAGGTGCTGTGTGCAACATCATCATCATTTTAAAGGTAAATGAGGTAACCATAGAGGGGCCGGTAGTGTTGTGTTTATAATAGGGTCATCCGCATTACGTGAACCTGGACCATTTAGGAGTGATGTGCATACCAGGATTGTGCACCTGAGGGATAGGAGTGATAACAGGAGTATGTTGTGATGCATATTACAAGGGTTACATGTGTGCAGTGGGCATGTGTGTGAAATGGACAGCTATGTACATGGCAGATGTTGTTCTAGGAACCGATTGGCCTTATGTTTCCGTAGGGTGAGAGTGGGATGTGGAGGAAGGAGAGTAGGTATGTCTGTGGAGGATAGGTAGGGTAGGATCACAGACAAGACAGCATACAGGGTCTGTATATGACACATGGGGGGATACACCTCGGACAGGGATGGGTGTTCGGCATTCACAAGCCCATGGGAACAGTGGGACAGAGGTCCCCAGCCATGGTCAGCCGTCGCTGCACCAAAACAGCTGCAAAGGAGGCAGTGCTGGGGGCTGTCCAGGAGGGGCAGCCTCACCCTGTAAATGTGACACTCTGCCCTTGAGCTTGCGTATCTGGCTTCGGAACCCCTTAGTGAGCCCCCAACACACCACGTCTGGGACCGCACAACAGCAGACATGTTCCTGTCTGGCTCTGCTCCCAGAGGGGACATGCCCCATCCTCAGTGGTGGTACCACCAGAAGGTGGTGCAGAGCCAACAGAGGTTGAGGTCCAAGACTGGGCCCCAGATGTGCTAGTGCCCGGTGCCATGGTCAGCTGAAGTGGGAAAGGAGGTTCTGCTGGAACGTCCCAACCCATAGAGCCTATGGTATTGCAGTTTAAACTCAGATATGGCTTAGTAATAGACAACAGCATTCAGGATTACCTACAACAGTATGCATAGATATCACCATCAACCCAACATAACAGATGGTATACATTTGCAGTGGGAGCACAACACATGCATATATACTGCTTGACATCTGTATAATGTGTAGTAGACATGTGACTGCAGCTATGAACAGTTACCCATTATTGGCTTGTCACTGGGAACCCCAGACAGTGTCTGTCATACCACTATTTCATGTGACATATGTCCAGTCAGGGATGCGATGGCAGTGACACATCCCTATCACCATGTACTGTTTGCAATCCTGACACTATGCTCCTGCTGTGCACAGATGTGTGTTCAGTGTGTAACACAGGAAACAAATGGTTCCACACACTGACCAGTCCACAGATGGCCCTACAGATGGGGGTCCCTCATGAACAGAACACTGTCATGTCTGTTTTAAAACATGCAGAATAGTCATTACCACACACAGCATTTTAAACAGGCAGTAGTCTCAGTGCAGCATAGCTACACTTAACATGCTGTAGTCATGTGTGGCACATCACCCTCCTGTCTTTAGGCTATTTCCCACTGTGTATTATGTTTGAGGAACATCCAGATATCATCTGTGATGCCGTTTCAAAACACCACATCCAGGTACCACTCACAGCGACTGTCATGGCCAGAGACCAACATGATGTTCCTAGGTAATGTACTGTGTTTATCATGGGAATGGCTATGGGAACACCATCACAGCTGTTCCACATGCAATCAGCTAGAGGAGGACTGCAGTAAGTACAGAGGCCTTCGTCTGATCATGTCCATCACTTACAATACACATGCTGCTGCTGAGCAGGTGTACACCTCCACATCCACCAGAGAGTGTGTGGGAGGGACAGACAAAGTACACCAGAGAAGGGCTTGGAGACTAAACCCTAAGCATCATCTGCCACACACCTAACAGTACAGGGGTCAAAACCCTGACTGACTAGTCATTACTATTACATGTGCATGAAGTTACTACATGTGCCACAAAGCCAACATGTTGCTGTGCTGTAAGAACATATATGTGCGTAGGTGAGAGACATCTGCAACAGAGATATAGTAGACATACATTAGGTGTAGCACACATGGCTGCCCACGTGAATGGATGCCATTGTCACCACAACCACACTCTCTAATGGACTCGCATTGACACTCTTTGCCAGGGCCACAAATACACACCCTAACTACTTAGTTTGTCACACTGCAGTAATGCACAGGACTACATGCACCACAGGGGATATCTGGAGGTTCTATGGGCTAGGGCATGTGAAAGTGTTTGACATCTGTTGGTATGACAACGAGGGTTATACTGGGAGTGACTGTGGTTGGGAGCATCATAACCCACATGCAGACACAATGTGCCAGTACTGACATGCATGTATGCATTGCTTCATGTGTGTGTAGTGGTTGGCTGTGCAAGATGGCTGTACAAGGCTGGGTGAGGGGTAATCCTTGGCATCATGCCACCCGACAATGGTGTGCAGTGTGGTACAGGGGTGTAGTGTCTGCAATGTCCCACACAGATGGGTACTGCATAATCTGCCCTGACATCCTGGTTACCATTGTGTATGGCCATAGCTTTGCAATGCATGCCATGTCTGTGTTTGATAGTCCTTCACATGGACATTGCCTGGGATGTGCATGTCCCACAGTACTGTACAGTGACATGTACAGGTGTACCTTGTTTGGCAGGCACATGTTGTGTACACAAACTGTTATCCCCCGATATGCCAATACTGGCCTGGTGTGGCGAAACCTGCTTATAGTCAGCAGGTCGACCCTGCACCTGCATTGATAGCATGATACAGGTATTCCCTGGTGTCCGTGGCATTAGTCCATACAGGGCACATGTGTACGACATTGTATGGCCTTTGTGGATTACATTTGATGGCACCACATATGTTGCAGGCATCCAGTGGGGAACATAGTGAAGGCACATTGTCCGCAATTGTGTGCCTATTGTACCACTGTACAGGGTGCCATGTCCTCTGCTGCCCACTGCAATCACACCATGCCTACTATCTGTCATCAATGTGCATGGTACTAGCAACATAGAGGGATATCCCAGACAAGTGTGTTTGTGTATGACACATGGGTGCAGGACATATACCGGGTACTAGTAGGGTTGCATACTTTGTTCAGCAGGCCTTTTGCCAGATGTAGGTGTATGGCTTGCCAACACAGTCCCGTGGCTGACTGATATCTATACTCCTTGTGAGGTGGCCAATGTGTCATAAGATGGACCCCATATAGGAAAACTAGAAAATCCGCTCCCCAACATGTCCAGTGGTTAGACACTCACAGCCACCTCCACACAGGCTCTGACAGCCAAACACACACACACACACACACACTTGTCATGTCCTGTATTTGAACCCCTATCACACTGCAGCAGTATACATTTAGGGCATGCGCTACTGCGAATACTGGGTTAGAGCACTCCTAGAGGAGTATTCCTAGATGGGTGACAACAGCAGGATTGACAAAGGTGGTCATGTGATTTGTACAGTGAGTGCATACTCTGCAAAGCATTGTACTAGTTTCACGCAGACAGACAGACACACACACACACACACACACACACACACACACACACACACACACACACACACACACACACAGTTGGCAAGTCTGGGATTAGAACACCGACCTAACTACCTTACCACACTGCAGCATTACGCAGATACAGAATGCGCTACCGAGATTACTGGGTCACAGCACTCCCAGAGGTGTATTTCTAGGTGGGTGACATCATCAGCCTTGCCAAAGTTGGTTATAGGAATTGTATGGAGTGTGAGCAGTCTAAAAGCATTATTTTGTCCTCAGGCAGACGGAGACACACACACACACACACACACACACACACACACACACACACACAGTTGGCAAGTCTGGGATTAGAACACCGACCTAGCTACCTTATTACACTATAGCATTACGCAGTTACAGAATGCGCTACCGAGATTACTGGGTCACAGTACTCCCAGAGGTGTATTTCTAGATGGGTGACATCATCAGCCCTGCCAATGTTGGGTATAGGAATTGTATGGAATGTGAGCAGTCTAAAAGCATTATTCTGTCCTCAGGCAGATGGAGACACACACACACACACACACACACACACACACACACACACACACACACACACACACACACACACACACACACACACACACACACACACACTTGGCAAGTCTGGGATTAGAGCACCGACCTAACTACCTTATCACACTACACCATTACGCAGTTACAGAACGTGCTACCAAGATTACAGGGTCACACCACACCCAGAGGTGTATTTCTAGGTGGATGACATCATCAGCCTTGCCAAAGGTGGGTGTAGGAATTGTATGGAGTGTGAGCAGTCTAAAAGCATTATTCTGTCCTCATGCAGATGGAGACACACACACGCCAGTGGTGGGATCAGAACACCTGCCTATCTACAGATCACTGTTACATTACTACATAGTTACGAGTCGCACCATAGAGGCTACACATTTGAAGGCTGTCATTACGACCTTCTAGGAATGCGGACATCAACAGGCAGTTAAGATGTACATACCTGTGAACCTGTGTGTTTAAAGTAGGAATCCATCCTGAACTGGAGTATGCTTATCTGTGGGAATGGATGACTACTATCACTATACAGAGTTACAATGGCCATGCCCATACACATAGAGGCACATAAGCAACACAAGGTGTCACTGGGCATGCTCACACACTTAGTAACACAGGGCTGTTCGGAATGCACTATGTCTCCATCTACACAAGGTTATACTTTGCATGCTGATACACTTAGTAGCACAGGGCTGTTTGGGATGCACTCTAATTCTAAATACGGAAGGCCACAGTGGCCATGCAATTACAGTTAAACGTAAAGAACAAATTGTAATAGACTCCAGTGTTAGTAGTTGTCAATTGTTAGCAGGAATGCTGCATTACATGTATCTGACACTGGGCATCTACACAACGTCTGCTGCTGTCCGTCACCTTAGATGTACCATTCTATATTAAGCACAATACTACCACTCACAGTGATGTCTTGCTAGGAGTGGCAACTGCTTGACCAACACAATGAGCCAAGGTCCTGTTGTAATTACGAGGTTGTCCAGTGTTTGTCATTCTGGGATGACGTGACTGAAAGTAGACAGGCCTTTGTCACATATCACATGCATCCATGATTCAAGGGAGTGAGGATAATACCTAGGTCACATTTGCCCATATAGTGCCATTCCAAGTCAAATGTCTTAAACACAGGATAACACCCTGACACCTAGAGGACAACTGCATTGTATGCTTATGCTAACCAGTGCTAGATGTGTAGCGTTTGTAATCACAGATGCTCACTGTAGATCCAACAATGGGGAATACTGACATCTGTGCAATGAGGAACACCTGGCTGAAGGCTCTGTAGTGCACAATAGCACTACCACCATATACCTCAGAACCAGACATGTGGGCCATAATACAGGTATGGACCGCTCCAGGTGGTGGTGTCCCCACATACATAAAGGCCACTCACATGTACTGACCAGTACTCCCACAAAAGGCATCACAGATGAGTCAGGTGCAGGTCACAGTTTCAAAAGCTGCATTTTAGGATGTAACCCTCAGACACCACCATGCCCTCAGACCACCAACACACATCCATACATGTGGTGGGACATATAATAGTACAACACCATGTTACCTTTGACCAATGGACTGCACCTAGCTCTACATCAACTGTGCAGAGTATCCATGTACTGACACAGCTTCATCATGTGTTATGCAATGCAGTGATACCACTGTTTGTAACCAGGTCAGTTGTACACATACCAGGGTCCCTCTGTTATTTACAGTATTAACAGATGACTGTTCCTCTACACCAGTAAACACCCTCATGTTTGGATATGACATACATGTGCCTGCCCTGGATGTGTACATGCCACACACATACAACATATATGTAAATAGCAAAGCTGTTGTCCTTTGTGCAGACAGGTGGCTACAGCCATTACACAAATGCACATGGAAGGTAGGTCCATGGCTGCTGAATGCTAACAGTACATAAGGTGTGATATCAATGTTGACAGAGGTAACATTCCCTCTGTACTGGTCACCCATGACACCTATCATATCATTCAACAGTCCATGTGTCGTATGTCATTACACATGTCCACCAAATGCAATGCCTACAAACATGCCCAAATGACAGGAATGTAGGACCTACACACATGTACATGTAGTGGTGTGCATTCAGATACCATGGGTGTGCAGTTGCTGATGTTTGCAGGTGACGTGTCTTAGTACATCATGCAGTTGTAATGCAGCCTCAACATTGCCAACTGTATATGGTGATATGCTGAAAGTACAGTAAGATGTACTTTAGGTATGGACAGATATGTGGACATAACTAGGTGGTGGGGCATCTTTGCAGATGGATGTTTACTGAGGACAGCTCACATGTGTGTCACAAGCAATCCTACAGTAACCTGTGTAACCGCTAAGCTATGGTTTTGTTAATTGATGGGGAACACACACAACTTAGACAGCGGTCAGGGTGACACCGAAGGTAAATCACTTGATACCTGTAACAGTTAAGACCTCCCGTGTGCATATATCAGCACAGTTGCCAAAGGAAGCATCAGTACACTTTGTAATGCGTGCAATACTGCTGTAAGTCTGTCATACATATCATGAGATAGGCAGGTGTTTGTTTCACAGCACTGGCATGTGTGGTTGCTTGTGTGTCCATATATGTCACGTATGGTGGGGAATACATCTCAGTTGTTACTCACTCTCCTGTACACTGTTGTAGACGTGTGTAGACTGCAATGTAGAAAGCAGGACATAGGCAGGGGTGTATATCTCACACGTGAGGTATCTGTATGTGCGTGACATAGGTGTATTCAATAGTGAATGCCATAGTGTGTGTGTGTGTGTGTGTGTGTGTGTGTGTGTGTGTGTGTGTGTGTGTGTGTGAGTATGGCTGTCTGGTCCCTGGAGTGAGGATGTATGTTACCATGGTGAATTGATAAGACTCCTCCCCCCATCCAGGCGATGCAATCTACTATCCCTGTTGATGTCCTCGATCTTAGGCCATATTGACTACCTGTACATGTGTAATCTCTGTGGCACGTCATGTAAGTGCACCGTACTGTAATGATGATTTGCACATAGGCAGGTGTCCTCACCTCAACACTAGCAACTGTGTGTGTGTGTTACTGTGTAGGTGAATCCGTGAGTGTGTGGGTGTGTTACTGTGTCTCTGAATACATGTGTGTGAATACCTGAATGTGTGGGTGTAGTTGTGTGTTTGCATCCTGTCATGGGAACCTGTATTACTGCTTCCCAATGAGGCATCATGCTTTCCACTGGCCTCTACCCTTGTCATCAGCTAGACTGCTCTCTTACCTCCCCTCTCCATGTAAGTGTACCTGTGATGCTACCCAGTATGGATGTCACGTCTCCAGCCACAGTAGCTTAATGCACAGCTATCATGCTCTTGGATCAGTGGATCTGTAGACGTGTTTGGAACGTGGGACTTTCTAACTGTGTTGTGGAAGCTACAAAGTGCATGCTGTTATTTTCATACATACCTGTGAGTAGTCCGCATTTACATATGGGACACTAACTGCAAACACTGACATCCACCGGCACATGCAATTAGACCTGAAGGAGGAAAGCAGAACATCAAGACCAACATGCAGTTACTGTTGTTACACATGACAC
>NC_056728.1:1688095919-1688108419 GCF_019279795.1 Protopterus annectens
ACATAAAATACACAAAAATATATATTATATAAAAATCTGAAAAACAGTGTCCTCCAAAGCAGACAAGCAAGCAACCTGCACCCCCAAACACAAGCCAGAAAACACATAATTCACCTCAGCAGTGTGCCTCACAACAGCCCTTAAGGCAAAACACCATACCTAATACGCTAGTAATAGGAGACTCTATAGTAAGGCACATGGATGTTCCACTCACCAGGCTGAACAAGGAGAAGGTTACTGTCAGCTGCCTGTCGGGTGCTCGGATCCGCCACATAACACAGGCACTTAGGTCACTCCAGAACAAGTACAAGTGTGAATGATCTAAGACGTACCTCCCTGGACTACATGAAAAGAGACATTGAGGAGCTCTCTGATCATGTAGCCCAAGCTGGTATGACCCTGACCTTGAGTAGCATACTACCTTCACCTAGAATGATACCACAATACAAAGACAAAATGATCAATTTCAACAATTGGCTAAGCTTCTGGTGTCATTCTAAGGGGATCCAGTGTCTGTCTGCCTGGGATGACATGATAGACAAGCCTCGCTGTTTTGCCAGAGATGGGTTGCACCTGTCACCCCTAGGTTTTCAAATACTGGCCAAGGCTCTTGCCGTCCTCATAGTGCCTTTTTTAGGCAAGGCTCAAAGGACAAACCAACCACCGTAACCAGCACAGGTAACCAAAAACTAAGGGTAATGCTACTCAATGCCAGAAGTCTCAACCTGAAAATGCACACACTCGAGGCTCTCCTCAGCATGGAGAAAATCGATGTTTGTGCAGTGACGGAAACGTGGTTCAAGGCTCAAGAGAGCACCCCAGCACTGCCAGGTTACAATTCATATCATACCTTCCGGCCTCAGTTACCGGATCGCAGTACAAAGGGCGGAGGTGTATCCATATTCATCAAGGATATCCATATCCCCAGGTTAATAGCGCAGCATGATGCCCCAGAGATCATCCATGCGCAACTATCAGTAGGCAAAACCACATTTCAAGTCATAGCTGGTTATAGATCGCCCACCATGTCCCAAGATGCTCACTCTGCATTCCTTGAGACATTGGAAAATATAAAGGTCCTACCCAACACCATAATCTTGGGTGATTTCAGCTACCCTGGTATAGACTGGGCGAACTACCAGTGTTCCAACTCCTATGCTGAGCGATTCATAGAATTTATAAATTCAAATGCCCTTGAACAACTAGTATGTTCCCCCACTAGAGGGGACAACGTATTGGATTTAATCATCACAAATATGGGCGCCCATTGTACCACACCCGTTATCACTCCCTCCTTGGTCAGATACGACCACAAACTGATAACCTTGGACATCCTCACCCCTCCACCTCCCCCAGTCAAAGAAACCATAGTCAAAAACCTTTCCAAAGCAAACTTCAAACTACTTGCATCCGAAGTGGACAGCTTCACTATTCCCTTGCAGAAGGATAATGATATCCAGGATGTGGAATCCTACCCCAAGGCTCTCTATATGCATCTTCAGGATTGCATGGACCATGCTATCCCAAATAAAACCAAGACTCCTTCCTCAAGCAAGAAGAAACCAGTCTGGTGAACCCCGGCCATAAGCAAACTTTACAATAAAAGGAGGAAACTTATACAAAAAAAGGCCAAATCTCAAGTAGAAAAATCATCCCTGATCAGCATTAGTAAGAAATTGAGGGCCCTCATCAAGTCAACTAAAGCTAATTTTGAAAAGAAAGTTGCCAAGGATGCCAAGGATAACCATAAGGCCTTCTATGGCTACATCAAAAACCTAAATGGCAATGCTCAGGTCTGTTCTGAGCTAGTACAAAATGGAACAAAATACACTGACCCTTCTGACATTGCCAACATCTTGGCTGACAGGTTCAGTGCAAATCCCCCCCCCTCACCACCTACAGGGCCTATTACCATTCCAGGGGATTGTGTAAGTCCAATTATTACTGATACATTGGTTAACAAGGCTCTATCTAAAGCTAAAAACACTGCCTCCATGGGACCAGATGGTGTCCCAGGCTGTGTCATACGCGAGCTCCAAAAGGAATTAACCTCGCATCTTAATACCCTGTTCATTCTCAGCCTCTCCACAGGATATGTGCCCATAGAATGGCGCACGGCAACAGTGGTCCCGCTACAAAAGAGTGGGGCCACAACTGACCCTGGGAACTACCGACCAATAAGCCTGACCAGTCTGATCTGTAAGGCTATGGAGTGAATCATTATGGAACTCAAATGGAGAGATTGGGAACCTCCAGTCGCTGGACCCCACACAGTTCGGCTTCGTCAAGGGCAGGTCATACCTCCTGAACCTGGTGGATTTCTTTGAGACAGTTACTCAGGCTATAGATAAGGGAAAGGAGATACACACGGCTTACCTTGACCTTGCTAAAGCATTTGACACCATTCCCCATTTAGGTATTATTGATAAGCTCACCAGCCTGGGCATAAACCCTTACATCACAAGATGGATCGCAGACTGGCTCTCAGATAGATCCCATAAAGTAAGAGTAGCGGGATCTATGTCCAAATCCAGACCAGTAACGAGTTGTGTGCCTCAGGGCTCTGTCCTGGGGCCCCTCCTGTTTGGCATATACTTCTCAGAAGTACAGGCAAGCACGGAAGGGCTGTGGCTGACTAAGTTTGTGGACGACTGCAAACTGGGTGCTATAATAGAGTCTCCAGCCGACATGGAGATCCTCCAGAAGGGACTAAATGAGACTGATGCATGGTGTCAAAGCCATGGTCTCAAGCTAAATGCAAAAAAAATGTGTAGTAATCCCCTTTGGAAAAAACAGAGTACCCGCAAACTACAACATAGGAGGTAATCCCCTGAAATCTGAAGAAGAAATAAGGGATCTAGGGACCCAAGTAGATAGTCAGCTTTCCTTTGATAACCATGTTGCCAAAGTGGTTAGAAAATCCTTCTATGTGACCCATCTGATCACAAAAGGGTTTGCATCAAGATCTAAGGATGTAATAGTGCCCCTCTACTCTTCCCTCATCAGACCCATTATTGAGTACAATGCACCAATTGGAATGTACCTGGCTAGACATCTCCAGCAACTGGAGAGACCACAGAGGTACCTAACCAAGAGGATTACTGGCCTCAAACAGTTGCCCTATGCAGCACGATTGAAAAAGCTAAGACTGTTCTCTGTTGCATACCGCTTTCTCAGAGGCGATCTCTGTCTAATGTACAGAGCCATGTCCAACCCAGAATTGTTGAACATGCCCCCATCTTAGCAAAACCAAATCTACTCGAGCTACACGCTCTAGGGATATAAACCTCAATACAACAATGAATAGAACATGCTGGAGGGATAGATTCCCTTTGCAGAGACTTCCCTTACTATGGAACAGGGTCCCGATCTACATAAGACAGAGCCCCTCACTATCACTCTTCAAGAGGAACCTTGATGAGTGGATAGGTAACAGAAAGTACACACCGGGGATCACACCAACAGCACTACTAGATAGGGACCTAAGGTACTAGCTGCTAGTACAAGGGTCTAGGGAACTACTAAAGGGGCGGTGAATACCGCACAACATGACTGGGCTAATATATGCCTTCGGACAGATAGCCCAGTACCAACCTATGAACCTATAATTCCGACGCCCACAGTACCGGGCCCAGACTTCTAAACCCCACATTACCGAGCACTCAAACTCACGACAGTCAAAACTCATGAAAGTAACACAAACACAGAACACACACATGCACATACAGTCACACTGCTACCCACCACATCCAAACAAACCATCCTACACTACGTATGAGCAGGTGGGCAAGCCCCCCTACACTCCCCATGTGGGTGGCTGCGCTCCCTACTTTAATATTCTACCTCTGAGATCGCACAAACAGACACACAAAGCAAACCCACACCCACACATTACAGTCCCCCAGAAACACACAACACACTCAGAACACACACTTACACACAGTAACCTACCTGAACCGCAACACCAGAAGTACTAACTAAAAGTCCCTTAACATTGGGATTTTAAAACTCGTGCTTCTGGTGTTTCGGTACTGTGGTCTTTCGGTCTTTAAGTCTTGTGATTACACGTGTCGGTATGTCAAGCATTCGGTATTTGGTAGGTATCCCATTTATATGTACCTCCATGGTTGTGTAGATGTTATCCTATCTATATATCTACATATATATGTATATCCCTATATATCAACATCTCTCTCTCTCTCTCTCTATATATATATATATATATATATATTGATTTTTATATATATATATATATATATATATTGATTTATATATATATATATATATATATATATATATATATATACATATATATATAGCATACACCTTTCATTGGGTACATGGCGGTTTGTCCTATTTCCACACAATCCTCCCTTTTGTGTTTTAACCTGTCAGAATACACAACTGCCGTTTGCCCATGATCTGCGTGATGTTAAACTTGTGTGGCGCTTATCCGTGTAGTCATGTTTAAGTGCCGCTTACTGGCACTTACCGGCGCAATAAGTCTAATGTCTGCTTAAAAGTGCTTTAATAACCTGTATCCAACATCCCTTATTCCAGACCTCAAAATGACATAACAGCCCTTGCAGGTCTTGAAACCGGGACCATGAACACCGCAGTCACTGGCTGTACCACTGAGGCATCTGAGATATGTACAACTTTTATGGTGTTTAGTATGTACAGTGTACTACATCCGTTCCTCACTACTGCAAACAAATGTGTAAGTCAGTTGGTGTACATATGTATGATACCTGTTAATGTTCATATGTTTGTTGAAGTCAGTGTTGCAATGTGACCTGACAGGGAGTATTATGGCTGAGAATGGTTCTTGTTTTGTGTCCTTTTTACATTGTGCCCATACTCCATGTGTACCCCTCCAGTTCACGTAATGAACATCTGACACAGGCCCACCTTGATGCATATTCCATTAGCCAGAGGTCCTCCCCCACACCAATCTCCACATACACAGCAACCATTGCTTCTATGGGGAATTAGGTTTATATTAATAGTTATAATACCAGAGCTGCATGTGTTTTGCGTACACTTCTATCCATTTGGAATACTTCTGTGTCACAAAGTGTGTTCATAGATGTGTGTATATATATATATATATATATATATATATATATATATATATATATATATATATGCATATTTCTATCTATGAGCACACATCAGTGACATGTATGTATATATATATATATATATATATATATATATATATATACATTTAGTATTAATTTTTAACACATACATATGTAGACTTGTATATGTTGATTCACACATTGCAGTACATTACAATGTACTGTACATATGTACACAAAGTGACTGTCCCATTTGTGGTCTGTACTGTGAAATGCCTGTAGTATAAGGTGTAGTTTAGCAACCACTTACCATGTGCACAGATTAGATGGCTTAGTGGTAGGTCCCATGACTATGGTGTGTATGGTCCTGGGTTCAACACCTGCGATGTATTAGACATGTTTTACTACAGAATAAGGCTAATTTAAGTAGTTGTAAGCAGGTTTAAAGGTGTTTGTGCGACATTATACCAGCGGTTGTACACAGTTAAACTTTACAGCCTACAACCTGTGCACGCAAATATGGCCACTTCTGCTAACTACTCAGGATATATACATTTCAATGACATAGCATCTCACTATGTGCTTACATAACATTACACTGTCTGTTAACTGTACTCTCCAGCACACATGGGTTTATGTGTGTTCCAAATGTTTATTATTCTGTGGAATACTACCTATATATGCAAGCTGTGGTTAAGGTATACTATGTAACATGTAAAACATCTCTGACTTTATTGGGACTTGAACCACGACTGCACAGATATTATGCAAATGCTGTAGCCATTACACTATTGACATTAATGTTCCTTCTGCCTATTTCCTATGTCCATGAATCATATTTGTGAGCTTGGCTACACAACAGGCGGAGCCACCCACACCCAGTGAGCTTCTCGAAATACCAACATAACACATGAATTGAGAGACTATACAACATCCTAACTACATTTGGCATAGCCCCTCACTGACACACTTCAGGGGAAACCTTGATGTGTGACTGGGCAACAGTATATACACCCCTGGGATCATGTGTCCCAGAAACATACAGCCAGGGTGTGGGAGAGCCACTCCAGTTTTATAGCTGCAAGACCTGTTGGGGAATTTGAATGCTGTTGGGTTGTCATGTTAACATGCCCTTTTGAGATGACTATGTGCCTCTATCACCCTACAGCACCCCCGTCTTCAACAGCTTCCAGCAACTCTGCTTGGAATCACTTCATTGGCTATGCTTGGCAGAAGCTCAGTTACTTCATCAGTGGTGCAGATAAAGCCACCACACTGTAGCTATTCTTCTAAATGCCCTTGGGCAGATAGCCTACTACCTATCTGTGAACCTCTAAAGTGCAGGCCCTCTCCAAAATCATTTGTGATTATACAGAGTTTTCTGATCACAATATACAGTGTAAAATCACCATGTAGTCAGACAACAGTTAAGTACAGCAAGAGCATTCAGACTACTGATGCATAATCACTCCAAAAGCCTATCTTGGAAGCTAGTGGACTTGTATAGGTTTCAGGCTTTGTAGTGCTTACCAGTAGGTTACCTACAGGAAAGATGGGACACAAGCACAGATGGGAAACATGCCTGAAACATTGCCATACCAACTTGCATGTGTCAGCCTAAGGCTTTGGAATGCTGGGCAAGGCTATTGGTGCCCCCATGGTGCCATTTTTAGGCAGGTCTCAGAGGTGAATCTCACCTCCATGAACTGCACAATAGCGGAATCATTGAGGGTTAGGCTACTCAACACCAGGAGTTGTACTCTCAACATGCACGCACTCACAGCACTCCTCGGTATGGACAACATCTACATCTGTTCTTTGACTGGGACCTGTATAAGGCTCCTGTGAGCACACCGGCACTACCAGACTACAACCCATAACACACATTTCAGCCACTGAACATGGACTGGCAGAGACATGGAGGGGGTGTATCCATATTCATCGGGGATACCTACACCTCCAAGTTAGTGGGGTAGCATGATACCTCTGTGATCACCCATGTGCAGCTAACATCAGCCACGACTGCAATGCAAACTGTGAGCTGCTAGAGATAACCCTCGATGACCCAGGAGCAGCACTACAACTATCTGGAGACAGTGGTAAACATGACAGTCCTACCAGACACACTGTTATTGGTCAATGTCGGCTACCCTACACTTAACTGGATAACCTACTTGAGTATTCACTTCCAGGCCCAGCACTTCCTGGGATTTATCACCTCATATGGCCTGTATCAGTTAGTAGATGGACTAACATGAGGTGAAAACATACTAGAAGCGGCAATCACTGTCATGTGCAACAGGTGCACTACAGCAGAGGTAAACCAGTCACTGTTTAGATCTGACCATGAACTATTCGCTGATGGTTTCTACTCCCAACCATCTCCCCCACACAAGGAACACACAGTGAATACCTTTCCTACAGCTAAATTCACAGTACTAATGACAGAGGTGGGAGGGTTCACAACCCCCATGCTCAGGGATGACACTGCTCAAGATACAGACAGAATTACAAATGCACTCTATAAGCACCTACAAAGATGTATGGGTCGTGCCATCAATGGTAAACCAGGACTCACTACTCCTACACAAGGGCACCAGTCTGCTGAACCCCTGCAATATACAGGCTATACAACAGAAGTAAGACAGTAGTCCAGAACCACAGCAAATCCCAAGACATGGAGACATCCGTGACCAGTATTAGCAAGATACTTATGTTACTCATGTAATCATCCAAGGCTAACACCCACAGGTAAATAGGCATGAATTCGGAAGATGACCACAAAGGCTTCTTTGACTATGTCAAGGATCTAAGCAGTAACACACAGATTTGCACTGTGCTGGTGCAATATTGCACTAAATATACTGACCCTACTGATATCACCAACACACTTGATGATACATTCGGAGCAAGATTCACCCCCTACAGGGCCCACAACAATACCCAAAACGTACAGTATCCCAGACATCTGAGACATACAGGTGGTAATGGCCCTTTCAAATGGCATGACAAAGCGTCAGTGGAGGCAGATGGTGTTCCATCCTGCAGACACTACAAGACAAAGTGACCCCCCACCTAATATAGCAATTCAACATCAGCCTCTACACAGGCTACATGGCCATTCAGTGGTGCATGGCAACAGCTATTCCACTCCACCAAGGTGGTGACACAACTGACCATGGTAACTACCACCCCATAAGCCTGAGTAGCCTGATCTGCACGGCTGTGGAGCGCATCTTCATGGCACTCATTAACATAGACAATGGTAACCTCCAGACACTTGACCCAACCCAGGTCAGCTTGATTGAGTGCAGATCATGCCTACTGAACCTGTTTGAAATCTTACAGTCACCTAGACTTTAGGTGTTGGGTGTGGTAGTTCACACTTACTACCTGGACCTCGCCAAGGGTTTTGACACCATTCCCCACTCAGGTATTATTTCTACACTCACCAGCCAGTACATACACCCATACATCACAGGTTGGTTTGCCAACAGGCTTACACACAGAACCCACATGGTAAGCCTAGCAGCCTCCAGGTCCAACTCTTGACCAGTCACAACTGGTGTCCCACAGGACTCAGTCCTGGGACCCCCACTGTTTGCCATATACTTCTCAGAGGTACGGGCTAACACAGGTGGACTACAGCAGACCGTGTTTGGCGATTACTGCAAACTGGGAGCCATAACTGACAGTCCAGCTGTCACAGACGTCCTTCAAGGGGCCTCACATAGACCAACACAGAGTGTCAGAGTCATGGCCTCCAGCTAAAGGCCACATACTACATGGTCATTCCATTTTGGGAAACTACATGCACACATATTAATACATGAGTGGCAGACACTATAATTCAGACGACGTAATGGGTATGTGGGGACTAAATTAGATAGTGATCTCTCCTTTGACAATCATATCTGCGAAATAGTTAGGACATCTGTCTATGTAGACCATCTGATTACTTAAGCGTTCGCATCTAAACAGACTGGGGTTATTGTGCCCCTTTACTCATCACTCATCAATCCCATCATCGAGTATGAAAACCCATTTTGGATGTACCTCAGAAGACACATCCAACAGCTGGAAGGGCCACAAACGTACCTCGCCAAGAGGAATAATGCCTTCAGACATGTGTCCTATGCTGCCAGACTGCATAAGCTCTTGCATTACTCAATGGCATCTCATCTACTCAGAGATGATATTTGCTGGCCAACAAAGCTGTATCCAAGTCAGGATTAATGGATATACTCCACCTTTGGGAATCCATGTCACAGTGAGCCACACACTGTAATGAGCTACACCTTGCCACAACCATAACTGGAAATGCTGGAGTGACAGATTCCTGTCACGGGTGCACCCCATGCTTTGGAACTACATCCCTGATTACATTATATGGAGCCCCTCACTAACACTCCAGGGAATCCTTGCAGAGTGGGTGGGGAACAGTAGATACACCCCAGGGATCCCACAATTGGCTCTGCTCCACAGAGGGACAGTTAGTTAATCAATGGAGTGGCAACAGTAGACACATTTTGGCTAGGCTTATGAATGGCCTTGGGCAGTTAGGCATGTACCTACCTATGTACCTATGAACCTATACATACAGTATTGACACATGCTGATAGCTTAATTTACTGTTCAGGTATTGGCTTACCGTGTGCCAATGGCAGTTGTGTGTACAATAGTTGGGGGCTGCCTGTGTAGGATGCACACAGTAGACCACATATACATGACAATTTACAGGTGGTCGTGTGTGTGTGCCATTCATGTTTACCGTGTGTGCAGGTGGAGAAGTGTGTCAGTCCGTAGGTGCCTACACTGTCAGTGTGTGTGCTATATGTTCCCTCTTTGCCAAGGCATGGGCATACTGAGCATGCCTCAGTCTGCCTACTGGGGCTGGCACAGGGTGTTCGTAGTCTGAGTCCCTCTGTGCCTGTGGGGCCCTTGGCAATGGTGGTGGGCTCTGAGGGCCTTCACCATTCTGTTCCTGCTGCAGCTGTTTCCACAGGATCATATTGTGTAGCATGGTACATACTATGAAGATGTGGGCACACATGCCTGGAGAGTACTGCAAGGCTCCACCAGATATGTCCAAGCAACGGAACCATGATTTCAGCATCCCAAACACACGCTCTATGATGGTTCTGGTTTCTGCGTGTGCCTCATTACGGCGTTCTTGCATGGATGTGTGTGCATTTCTGATGGGAGTCATCATCCACAGTTCCAGTGCATAGCCAGCATCCCCCACCAGGTGGTCATATGGGATGTCCCCCCCCCCGGCAAATACCTGATACAGCTGTGAGGCATGCCAGATGTGGGAGTCGTGATAGCTTCCAGGGCTGCCAGCACACGCATCAGTGATAATGCCCTGGGCATTGCACATGACCTGGCAGTTGATGGAGGGGTATCCCTTGCAGTTTATGTAGCGCCTACCCTGCAACCGGGTAGTCACTTGATGTGCATGTGCGTGCAGTCTATTGCACCCAGTACCTCCGGGTAGTCTGCCACACGGTGGAAGAGACGCATATTACTGGCCAACTCCTCCTGCATTCGGGGGGAGTATATGTGCTCATTGGCATGTAGTAACATGGCATCCAGGAACTGATGGAGTACCCTGGATGCTGATGCCTGTGACATCCCCATGATATCCACAGTTGGCCTTTGAAAGGTACCTGTGGCTAGTATTCTCAAGCTTACACATACCTTCATGTCCACTGGGATGGGTTCCCCTCTGTTATTTCTGGCTGTGAGGCATGGCCGGCACAGCTCAACAAGTTGCTGTATGGTGTCCCTGTCCACCCTGTAACGTTCTACTATCTCCAGACCATATAGTTCGTGGCAGGTTACCCTGGGTCTGAACACTCTCCTCCTCCTCCGGTGCCTGAGATGGTTGTCACCATCATCCTCCACACCACCTTCAGTCTCCAACACATGCTGGTGAATCAAAGCTATGGCAGCCCCTAACATGTATATATTAAAAGTTCCCAGTCAGTATACACCAATACACCAATGGTGCAGAGTGTCTGGGAATACACAAGTGTGTGTGAGGTGCTTTCACACTTTATACTGTTGTGCTGTGGATGCTGCTGGTGTAATTGGGTGTGTATGTGCAATTCCAGCTGCAGGGTATCTTAATTATGGGTTTTACAACTGCTATTGTGGGGCCTATGGTGTTGAATTACGCTTGGCTGCTGTGACTCATCTATTGCCCTTTACTTCACTTTTCAACCCGATTCCCCTCCCATTGTCAGGCATGCATCCAGCTGCCGGCTTTCTTGTTTTGTACTTTTCCAACCCAGTATTGTGTAGCGAAATGTGTTATGTAGCTGATCTACTGCAAGTTTGCTTTGTTCTGCTGTGACAGTTCTCTTTTCTTTGCAGTACGGCACCTCCCCTTTCCTGTTCTGCAAGTAGCTTCTAGCAGCCTTGTTAGCTGTTGTCAGTGGCCCACTGTGGGTTCCTAGGTGTTAATTACTCATTTGTACTCCAATTACCATGCTACAGCATTTCCTTATTTTCTTCCCGTATCCTTTCTGTTTCAGCTCTGGTGCTTTTACCAGGTTTCAAGCACATTTTCATCCACATTCACATGCACATTCGGTTACCTTGTGTGCTCTCAGCTAAGGAAAGCTATGGCTACTTCAGCACACTCCTATCCTTTGGCTTTGCTTAGCAACAGGCAAACTGGATTAGCAATGCTCCAATGTGCATACAGCTAAGGCGGCACACCCCTCTCTTGATGTCATCTTTATCTCCAGGCCACATCTTGGTGTTGTACCGCTATGCTGTGAGGTACATCCTTATGCTGGCGGGGATTTTGTGATTCAGTATTACTTGTCTCATTTGCATGGCGTTGACTACTAATTCCTAGTTACCGTGCAGAACACTGTCACAACCCCTTAGCAACCCTTGTGCCATGGTGTGGTGAAGCATGCGTGCCATTGACTATTATGGGGAATTCATGAAATGTGTTACATTGCAGTTTTATTACATATAAATATATTTTCATTGTGATCCCGTTTGCGCACCAACGTACTGCGATTTTACTTCGCGTTAGTATGGCCATGACATTAAATGTTCTTTTTTATGTGTTGTGCATGTTTTTTTATGCCAGTGGCTATATATTTTGCCATTGGCATATATTAACAGTATAATACATGAGTTTGGTCCGCTGTCATGGCTCCGATTTTATGTTTGAAAACATGTAAACCGTTTTTTTGGTTTACATTTCTGCATGCTTACACTACGCCTGCACCACTTCCTGAATCACTATATACCTTCATTTGCATGCTACGCTGCTGCGCATGGGGTAATTAGCATACATGCACCGGGAGCTGTGCAGCCGTGGCGTACGCAGGCAGTGCACGTGGAAACAGCTCGTACCTGAATCGTTCGGCGGCCATATTTGGTGTTAGATCG
>NC_056728.1:1688113419-1688131817 GCF_019279795.1 Protopterus annectens
ATTTTCATGACAGATTTATTTATTTATTTAATTTAATTTATTTATTAGTTGAGTCAGAGAAAGCAGGCAAATATGTCAGGATAGGATTATGGCAAGCTGACAAAGAACCAGTTGGCCAAGGTGTGTGAAACCAGAGGACTGGTGCATGCCAACCTGACTAAAGAGGAAATGATTTCAACCTTAGTCACAGCTGTAGCCCAAACCAGAAACCAGGAGGACAACCAGACTGATGATGGCGATGTGCAGCCTTTAGAAAAAGGACAGTTCAGCTTTTCCTCAGAGAACTTAAAAATCTGTCTGGAGTTAAAGAGACTTGAACCAGATTCCAAATGTTTGGAAATAGAATCAGCAGAGATTTAGGCATTTGGAGGCTGAAAAAATGGAGGGACTGTGGCATTTGGAAGCTGAAGAAAATAAGAAACAGTGTCAACATGAGAGGGAGATGGTGACTCTTTGCTAGGGTCATGGAGGTAATGGGGAATGGAATAACTGAACACAAGAAGCAATAAATGTCAGTAAATGTTTTCCACAGTTTACAGAGGCTAATGATTTTGATAGTTCTATTCATATATTTGAAAGACTATGTAAACAGTATAATTTCCAGGGGCTGTGGATATGGCTCCTAATGACCCATACTCCATAGTAAAGCTGTAACTGCTGTTTCTAAAATGTCTGCTACTGATTATTTAAATTATAATAAAGTCAAACAATGTTTATTAGGATGCTTTACGTTAACATCTGAAGCTTACAGAAAAAAGTTTCATGAGCAGACACAAGGTAGATGAAAGTATGTGATTATATTGATGAGTGAAGCACTTATTTTCATAGGTGGGAGAGTGGATGCCAGGTCACCACTTTTGAAGGACTGGCAGACCTTTTGGTGAGGGAACAAGCCACTTTGCATGAGAACATGAGAATCTGGCTGGCAGACCAGAAGTGTAACTCTGCAGAAAAGCTGGGGAAAAAAGGGGATCTCTACTTAGCAAGCAGAGCATCACTGCACAAGAATGGGATACCCAGTGCTGAACAGAGTCCACCAGTAACAGGGGAAGCCACTAGTTCAGGAACATGGCCAGGATCACGGGTTAGATGTTTAAAATGTAACCAGTGGGGCCATGTATCATGTAGATGTCCACAGAAGCAAAGTGGGGAACAAAAGTTGGGGGAGCCAGCAAATGGGAATAACAGGTTGCTAGTGGTAAGTTGTCTGGAGACAACAGGGGTACCAAATGATAACCAAAGTTTGTATCCTATCTTAGTGGATGGAAAACAGGCCACTGCTAAGAGAGACACAGGCTCTGACATAACCATTTTGAAGCCTGCAGTGGTTAAAGAGGACCAGACTTGCCTGGGCAGGCCACACCACTCAGAGCTTTAGGAGGGACTCCATTCCAAATACCTTTGGCCAGGGTTCACCTTGACTGGGAGGGTGGAAAGGAAGCAAGCAGGTAGGTGTGTCTGAGGATATCTCTGCAGATTGATTTATTTATTTATGTTATTTTACATTTGTTTACCAGGAGAGTCCAACTGGGCAACTTGCCCATTTTCAGCAGAGGCCCAGAGAGAAAAGCTCCATACAGAACAAGATTAATAAACTAAAACATACTTATTACAGTACAAGATTGGTAAACAATACAGTACAAGTTTAATATAACAGAAACATACTATTTTAAATATTTTTAAAATTAAACATGCAAAGTATGTATAAGAACATTTTTACAAAAGAAAATTTAAGGACAACATATTTAAGAGGTAATAAATCCTTCACTACCTTAAGGTATGATGTAAAATCAAGCGAAACACTTGACAATTAGACTAAAGAAGCATCTGAGTGTATTGCATACAGAATATATGTAGCAGCCTATGTGAGGTATACGGTGACCCATATGAGGTTTGGTGCATCATGAGTCTGAGCAGGTACACTTCCAAGAGCTGGTTAAGTAGGTCCAAAGAATGTCTTTAAAATTACATTTACTGTCTATGATCTGGATTTCTAGAGGGAGGGTGTTCCATATTTTTGCTATGGTACTAGAGTAGAGGGAGTCACCTGAACAATTCCCACTTTTGCTGATTTCAACTAGAATTTTCTTGGAGAATCTTAGTAGATGATTGTTAGTGTAGTGATTTAGAAGGCCTTGTAGAACAGCTGTTTTTTCAGGGTGGTATAGGATCTGGTGAGCAATTGTAAGTTAGTTATAGGTTAGTAAATTTGATACATCCAGCCAGGATATGTGTCTGAGAGCTACACAATGGTGGGTCCTGAAAGCTGAGTCAGTAGCAAATTTTGCTATTTTGTTATAACAGCTGGTTAATTTGTTTAAATCTCCTTTACTTAGGTTAATTAGTATGGGAGGAGCATAGAGAAGTAGAGAGGGAATGATTTTGCTAATGCAATACCTTGTGTGCAAACAGTTACACACAGTCAGTCTTGGAGACAGGGATGTGGGTCTGGTAGCCTTGGGAGACCCAGATAGACCCCACACCTGAAGCTGGGGCTGGTAATGTGACTATTTCAGGGAGGGAGCTACCCTGTAGCAATGAACTTGAAGGTGATCCACAGATGCTGGTAGGTACTGATGCTGCCATGGACAGGATGACTGCAAGGACAGAGGTGAATGGTAGTACCCAGGCTGACAGTGTGGCACCACTGTCAGAAGAGACCTTTCTGGTGGAAAGGGAGCTAGGTAGGGTCACAAAGGTAGAATTGAGACAGGCTCAGCTTTTGCAACTTACATTATGAGGCTTGGGGGAGGTAGCTAAAGAGGCACCTGATTCTCAAGGAAAAGGGTAGACTATTCTGGAACAAAAAGTTACGTGTAAAGAGTGGACCCCTGAGGGAGGGCTAGAGGGTGAGATAATACAACTGTTGGTAGTACCCAGAGATTACTGTCTGGCACGTCTAGCCATAGCCCATGACATTTCTTTTGCACATCATATGGGTATAAAGCATACCAAGAGACATATTATGCAGAACTTTTATTAGCTTGGGATTGCAAGGGATGTGACAGGGAACTGCAGGACCTGTGAGTAGTGCCAAAAAGTAAGCAAGGCAGGAGACAAGTTCAAGGCTCCTTTGATGCCTTTGCCTGTGACTGAGGAGCCATTTCACAGGGTAGTATGGATATTGTGGGGCCTCTGTGTACCCCAAGTTCCACAGAGAAGTATATCCTGGTAGTAGTAGATTATGCTACTAGATGCCCTGAGGCAGTGGCTCTGTCCTCTATCGAGGCAGTGAAGGTGGCAAATGCTTTGTTAGAGATTTTCAGCAGGGTAGGTTTCCCGAGAGAAATACTGACTGACAGAGGTGCCAATTTCATGACAGACCTGCTTTCTTGTTTGTGGAAGTGATGTGGGGTGAAGCACCTAAAAACACCCCTACTACCCCCAGTCTAATGGTCTTGTGGAGAGGTAAAACTCTACACTAAAGACCATTCTACTGGCATTTGCAGACCAGTTTGAGAGAGTGAGACAAATATTTGCCCCATCTACTGTTTGCATACAAAGAGGTACCCCAGGAATCCACAGGTTTTTCACCCTTTGTGTTGCTGTATGGGCATAGGGTGAGGAGGCCTTTAGATCTGATTCATGATAAGTGGGATGGTGAGTGTGAATCCCACATGGAGTCTGTTGTGGCATATGTCATAAACCTCAAGACAAGGCTTAGGGAGCTAATGGGCTTGACCCAGAAGAACATGGCAGGAGCCTAACAGCAGAAAACGTCTGGTATGACAGGAATGCTCGAGCTTGAGAGTGTGTTGTGGGACAGCAGGTTATAATGCTCATTCCTGTCAGACACAATAAGTTGCAGGCATTCAAAAGCTTAAGTGGACTTTGCGAGGGACCCCTGTGTTAGCCAGTCCAGATTACAGCAAAGAACCTGTTGGGCAGATGGATGCTTCAAACCTTGTGTGGGGGCTGTACTCAGTCAAGTTTTCTTAAGGGGAGAAGAACACCCAGTTGTATATCTGAGCCGTAGTCCCCAACCCAGGGAGGAATGTTATGCAGCTGTAGAAAAAGAATATCTAACCATAGTATGGGCTCTGCAGAAACTTCAGCCCTATCTGTATGGAAGGAAATTCACTGTGGTTACAGGCCACAATCTGTTAACATGTCTACATTGAGCCAGCCAGCAAAATACCAAGTTATTAAGGTGGAGCCTGGGGTTGTAGGCATATGACATGACAGTGTAGCACTGTAGTGAGGTCAGCAATGCCAATGCAGATGGGCAATGAAGACAGGGTATAGGTTGTGTTCCCAGACAGGTCCATTTCTCCAAAGTAATGCTTTTTCAGTGTCACTTGAAAAACTAACTAGAGTTTTCAAAGGGGGGAGAGATGTGATGTTATGAGGTAGTGCCAGCTGTGCCAGGGAGAGTAGGGCAGTACATGTGTATGCATGCCAGCATAGCCAGCTGGAATTTTGTAAAGAATTTTATCTTATTTGACTAAATGTATTTGTAAAGTTACTTGTGTTAAACATGCATCAACAGTAGTTCCTGCTGGACAGAAAGAATGTATGCATGTATATTAGGTTGTATTTTTGTAACTGATCAAATGTGTAATTTTAGCAGAAAACCCTGGATGGGTAGAAAGTTTGAAATTGTGTTATAGCTTTCAGATGCTGCCACAGATGTTAGCAAAGCTCTGTGTATTGTACCAGAGGTGATGTCATCATCTAACCATCATCTGGTTTCTTTGGAACTCTCACAGCAGCACTTTGCAACCTGACAGGAAAGATTTATGCCAGAATATATATCTCACACATCCACACATACAAAGAGAGACATAATCTAGCTTTTGCTGTGGTGAGACAAGCAGCATGGATTCAGGCACCTAGGTGGTGTGATATCCCCCTGTGAGACAGCTGGATGTGGACACATGGCAGGTTGGCAGTTTAGCAGCAGTGACAAATGCCTGTGGACAATTCTGTTTAGGAATAAAAGATCCCCCTGCACCCTAACCATAGGTGGCAGATGCAAACCCCCATAGCATTACACCCTCCACCCACCCAGAAGCTGAAATGGGTCACTGTCAATAGTACAGGTGGTTGTCACTGGATGCTAAGGGGGCATGAAAGTGGTACTGTGAAATCTGTGTACTGTGGGCAAAGCCTTTATTAACACAACATATAAAGTGACGCGTGTAGTGCTTGGTGTGTACTAGAACCAAATATATTCACAACTTGTAGAAATGTGCTAGAGCACATAGGAAATACTGCACATTACTGTAGTCATACTTATGTTGTAAGATGTGTTTTAGGCGATGCTCCCTTACAACAATAGCATTCCTACATGGTGTCACAGGCATCCCCCTCAAAAGTGACTCCCTTCAGTTATCTGTCAGGTACTGTTCCTGTTGCAGAACAGAAAAAAGGTCAGAAAGCTGCACTGTAGGGCATCCAAGTAATAATTTCAGTCGATGATGCCATGCCTCTATCTGGTTATTGGTCCGTGGGAATTCCATGTCAGAGACATCACACACATTCCAGAACTTCAAAGGGTAGGAAGATGGCAGCTGTTGGTGTGCTGAATATTGTGATGCATATTTCCTTGGTCAGCCACGCACATAATGATGGTCCAGAATATGCCTGTAGGCTTAGCACAGTCAGGTAAGGTAGCCACAATGTTCATAAATGCGAGGACAACATCATCCTTTTGTAGGAATGCCAATGCAATCAGCTTGCAGATGGCTATTGAGAATGCGGTCTCCGTATCATACAGGGCCACAATGTGGTGATGCTGGATTTGGCACCAAATGATCTGTGCAAAATGGAATAGGCACCCCTTCAGAATACTCGAAGGGAATGCCTTTTGACTGGCACGGATTGCTGCCTTCTACAAATCAGTCATAATGTATTGTAGAGTTAAGGTGCACCCCTGATCTGCAGCCATACCCTTAAGTATTTTCCGCATATAGTTGTATGCAGACTCCAATTTCCATGTCATTTGACAATGCACCAGGGGGACAGTCCTTGCTGAGGTGGGGGTGACAGTAGATCCATGTAAAGTATACAGTTGACAGCAAATATCAGCTCATGTTGGGAAGGTGCCATCCCCAGGTATGATGTCCAACCTGCACAAATCTGCCAGATTTTGTGCTGTAGTTAGCAGAACCAAGGAATCTTTCCTATCCATATCTGACTTTCTGTGTAGGATAAAGCTGCCACTACGGAGTGGGTACTGGCTTTCATCAATATCTGTAAGTGTTGCTGGAGGTGTGGACATAGATGCCCGTGCCCTCTGCTGTATCCTGATGATGCTACGGTGCAGGGTGGCAAGGCAAGGCATCTCTTGTAGTTCATTGTCATCCGCTGTGCCAAGGACACTCTGCATTACCAGACTAGGCAGATCATTGCTGTTTACCATCTTTTGCCATAGTTCTGCTCACAGCACAGCCACTTGAGCAGTAGTTGCATCTGGGCCATGCTGGTGTGGAAGTGATTTCCGCAGTTCTTCCCCCTCATCCTGGTGAACAGTGATAGCACGGCCTCTGCAGGCCTTTATTCTCCTCTCAATACATGCCCAGTACCATTTAGAGAGCACTTCATGCTCTAAATGGTATAGGTATCCCTCCACTACCAGCATTGGTTTGCCTCGGTGGCTGGGCACTGTCCAATATCTGTTGCCAAGCTGACCTGGGCTGTACTCGTATACAGATTCCATCATGTCAACACTACTTGTAGATGGCCTGTCAGTATCCATCACATCTAGTGTAGCAGGGAACAGTACTTAGACACTACTTAGGTATAGGCCAGTACCAGACTGTGGTTATGTTGCTGTACACCACCTTGTGTTGTACCCTTCTGAATAAGCACTGTCTGCCACAATGGCCCTTTGTAGCAGTGTACACACCACCCTGCTCCTACTACCTTTTCTTCTAGGGATTCCCTACATTCAGTTCACACAGCCATGGAACTGATTACTGAATGTAGTCCAGTAGGAGTTTATCCAGCTTGCTTGCACCAGTGGTTCTGCATTTACTGCACAGGCCCCCTTTAACTTCCAGCTATTGATGCTTACCAATCAAGGTGTGGTGCCAAGTCTCAGTTTCAGAGACAGACATTACTTAGGGATGTTCCCCTGTGCAGCATCCTTTTCTGCCTATATGCCTCTGCATATCTGTGTACCCCATCTGCAACAACCATAGGATAGGTTTGGCAACTCCCACATTACACACATGCTGCTTCAGTAGTCTATCATCTGCTGTGGATAGTGAGGTGGGTTTATACTCCTGTGTGTCCCGTATGTACTTTTCCTCCCTATGTGTCCATGTTCCCTTCTACAGTGGTTGCTTCTGGGCTGTTAGTTAGGTAGTCTTTAATTGCCAAGGTTGTCATGTTTACACCTGACACAATTCAGCCATAACTAGGAAACCAGTAGGTTTTGCTATGGGCATGTCATGTATAAGGGGTAGTACAGCAGTGATAACACTATTTTATTGATGCACTTGGGATTTGGGGGATATGTCTTACTCAGGCATGCCTGTTGTCATCTGTATGTCTATATTTCTGTCTTTAGGATGAACTGCTGTTGTGCTGCTGCTTTCATTTACTTGGGGAATACTATTATGTCCGTTGAATTATTGAATATATGCTGTGCACTAGGGAGGCTCTAACAGAACACTTTATTTCTGTTGCAGGGATGCCTATGAATGTGTTTTTGCTACTGATAGCGTGCATGTACTACTGTATCTGTCAGCTGCAGCTTGTTTGACTTTTCCCATCTTGCAGCTTCCCACATCAAGATTTCCTTTAAGGGTTGTGTCTGGGGATTTGTTTGTGTGTGCGCTTTTACTGGTAAGCTGCTTTTCTGTGTCTGTGTTAAGTTGGACCTGATTTTCTCATGTATACTGACGATCACTTGTCTAGCATGGCTGTTTCCACTGTCAGGAAACAGCCCACTTAGTTCTGTTAAGGATTATCTCGATGTGGAGGCTAAACCGTCTATGTGGATTCCCATGGCGTACCCCTCTTTTCGGCCACACTGCTGTTCAGTCTAGCGGTGCTGCGGCCTTCTGCTTTCGGCATTGTAGCTCGCAGGCAATTGTCTTACAATCTACATGCCTGAACCCCTTGCTGTAGTAAGTAGTCAGGAAGCAATAATTCTTTAGTCAGTCAGGGACATTTAGTGGGAATAGTTTAGTATTGTTTTCTGCATCTGTGAGAAACTATAAAACTGTATTATTTTTATATCACTGTGGTTGAAACTCTATTGTTTATTGTATTCAGTAGTCTTCTGATGTTCATCGTGTTTCACTGTTGCAGTCATTACTCTTGGGTTATCCTGCGGGCAGTCTACCCGCAGTCGGCCTGAATTCCAATGTCCTGGTCTGGCGTCAGTTGCTGTAGCCTCTTCCATGACGTCAGTGCACCAGGGGTATAAAAGATGCATCCGACGCCATTTTCTTCAGTCTTTCTTGCCGCGCGGTGCCCGAAGCAAAAGCAGTTCGCAAGTGCCGGTCGGCCGACTCTTGAGATTTTCACAATCGAATTTCAGATCCGAAGTCTTCATTAAAGCTAAGTACCCCGTTGGGGAAACTTTTTTCTTGCTCCAGACCGATGTCAGAAAAAGTTAACAATTGTATTTCTTGTGGGAAGCAAATACCTCATAAGGATTTTCATTCTTACTGTATTCCTTGCCTAGACCCTGATCACGACATTGCTAGCTGTCGGTTTTGTGCTAGATTTAACCAATGCACTATCAAGCGTCGGTACAGTTTTGCCTTTTAAGAAGCATAAAAACAAGAGTGCACCAATGGCTGGATTACCTCAAAAATGTTCACGGACAACTGCGGCTGGTTCACTGTTTATTGAAAAGATAAAAGCAGGATCCAAAAGTAGAGTAAGCGCTTTCACGTCCAACAATGACGCTTCTTCAGACTTCATAAAATACCCAAAAACGCTGAACTCCTTATATACAGCTTAATTAATGTACTTGAGCAAGTTAATTGCAAACAATTAAAATAATTGAAGTTGATTGAGGCTGGAATTAAAAGGCATATACAGCTAAAAACATATGTTTTAGCATGAATATATAAAAAAAACACGTCATGCAAATACTGACATATAAAATATGAAACGATACAATATTTACATCATCACGTGAATATAATATGTATAAAACATATAAAATATGAAGCAAACTAGCATAAATAAAAATCAATGTTTTAGGGATCGTGCTGCCAAATATGGCTTCAGTGTGATTTTGTCGTTCAGTCCATATATATGCGCCTGCAACCTCACTACCCATCTATTCTCTATCTCTTCTAACTTATTTTTAAAATTGCCTAGTCTATATGTTCTCTTGAGTATCTCCAATACTTTAAACTTAAAAGAATGTCTGAGTCCGCTATCAAGTGTATGTTGAGCCAGAGCGTTATTGGTATTTTCCTTATGTATGGCGTAAATGTGCTCTCTAATTCGCTCTCTCAATGTCCTATTGGTTTTACCCACGTAAAACTTAAGACATTCTTGACATTGAGCTAAGTAGACTACATCAGTAGTTCTGCAATCGGCATACCCTCTGAACTTGTGAACATGTCCAGTGATGGGATGTTTAAAAACCTGGTCATCATCTATGTATTGGCACTGATTGCATGAACGACAGGGAAATGTGCCTATTCTCTTAGACCTGATGGGCTCATCAATAGTGTTCTCATAACATAAAATCCTGTTTAAGGATTTCATGTTTCTATAGGATATGTTGGGTTGGTCACTCACTAGCCGTCTAATATGATCGTCACACATTAGCAACTTCCAATTGTTGCTAATAATTCGCTTGATGTGACTATTCCTGTTAGTAAAAGAGATCGTAAGCCTATTCTTGGCCATTCTAGTCATGGTCCGTTGTGTGTGTGACAAGGAAGAAGAATCTTTGTCTACCCTATTAAAAAATGGGGTTCCTTTGCCTGTTCTATGTTGGTCACTCATTGATATAGCTCCCTGCACCTCTGTTCTCTTATATCCTCTGGATATAAAGTTGTCGGTCAGATTGGCTGTATGCTGTATATAAACATCATCCTGTGTAGTTAACCTAGATAATCTCAATGCTTGATTGTCAACTACATTGGAATATACGTGGCGAGGGTGCATGCTGGTTCGATGTAACAAGTTGTTCCTCCAGCATGATTTTCTGAATAATTCAGTGTTGATACCTGCATCTGTCTTGGTTAACTTAACATCAAGAAATTCAATTGTGTTATTAGAGTATGTGCTTTCAAACCCAAGAAAATTAGTCGTGCCATTGATGTAATGGACAAATTCTTGCAATCTTTCTTCAGTTCCCCTCCATACCAAAAACACGTCATCTACAAAACGACTGTAATATCTAAGATGCTTCATATAGTCTGAGTTCCCCAAGACATATGTGCCTTCCCAATATGCCAACACCAGGTTGGCATATGAGTTGGCACACGGGGTCCCCATTGCTACCCCCTTCCTTTGTAGGTAATATGCTCTATCATATAGCAGTACATTGTTCTCAAGAATAATTTCTAATAACAGTGTCCATCTAATTATCAAATTGTTAGGAATGTTGTTTTCAAGTAGAAAGAGTCTAATGTACTCAATACCTATCTTGTTGGGTATGGAGGTAAATAAAGATCTAACATCTAATGTCACAAAGAGATCGTCCTTGTCAATGGGTTCTGATTTATTGAAACTAGCCAAACTTTTGAGAAAGTGTTGAGTGTCCCTCAATATATGTTGTGTGTCGTTGACAACAGGTTTGAACATTTTATCTAAGTATATTGATAGTGATTCAGTTAGCCATCCCTTACTTGAAACGATGGGTCTCAGTGAGGGGTCCATTAAATCCTTGTGTACCTCTGGAAGTCCCCTAAAAATGGGAACCAATGGATTTTCCACTACAAAATACTTATACAACTCAAGATTAATAACATTACTCAATAACAAGTCATATAGATGTCCATATACATTTTTGATTAACTTATTGAGAGAACTACCATTTAAAGTTTGGTACGTCTCACTATCTGATAGCATATACTCAATTTTGTTATTATACATGTCCTTGTCCATCACCACTATGGCTCCCCCCTTGTCCGCCTGTCTAATTACAATGTCCACATTATTCTGTAAACTCATAATAGCTTCTTTCTCATCTTTAGTGGTATTGTAAAAGTCAGGTTTCACATGTCCATTGTTATAAAGTTTATGTAGGTCACATTCACAAGCTCGTTCAAATGCATCCAACATAGGATTATGTGGAGGCATAAATGTAGAAGGTTTCTTAAATTCATTAATATTGTTACTGTTATGTATACCATTGTCTCCAAATAACATTCTCAACCCAATATTCCTTGTGAACAATTTAATGTCCATTATGATGTCCGCTACGTCAATGAAACCAGAGGGGATAAAACTCAACCCCTTATTTAAAATAGATACTTCATGCTTATTACGCACGTACCTGGAAATGTTGAGAACTAAGTTCTCTGTGTCGGTTTCAACGCCTTTCTCTGTTGCTGATATATCTCCTCGGTACTTTCTTTTCTGTCTGTTGTTGGGTGTGGCAAGTCCCCTTCTCCGAGAAGGACTTCAACACAAATGTCAGGAAAGGTGAAAAAAAAACCAACTCCGATTGGAGCGAGATCGTTATGTGGGGGGTAGCATGCTCCATCTGGTGTTCACTTTTGAATTTCTTGCTTCATGTATGGAATGCCCTGATTTCGAAATGGCGGCTGACGTCATGATAGGTGTATTCATCTGCATCTCTGCTGCACCATGCGTAATAAGCATGAAGTATCTATTTTAAATAAGGGGTTGAGTTTTATCCCCTCTGGTTTCATTGATGTAGCGGACATCATAATGGACATTAAATTGTTCACGAGGAATTGAGGGTTGGCCTGGAGTTTGGAGACAACAGTACACCACATAACATAAACATATTTAAGGAATTTAAGGCGCTACCATTTTATGCCTCACACAATCTATGTTGGATGCATTTGAGGCGAACTATTGTGACAACACCTACATAAACTGTATAACAAGCTGGACGTATGAAACCACGACTTTTATAATACCACTAAAGATGAAGAAAGCTATTATGAGTTTACAGAAATTGTGGACATTGTAATTGAACAGAGGACGGCGGGGAATCATAAGGACATGTAACAAGGACGTGTATATTATAAAAATTGGTATATGCTATCAGACAGTGAATGGGGCGTGCCAAACTTTAAATAGTTCTAATCATAATGTAATCAAAAATGTATATGGATTATATATGACATTATTAAGGTAATGTGATTAATCTTGAGTTAGTTGTATAATTGTAATGGAAAATCCATTGGTTCCATTTTAGGGGACTTCCAAGGTACACAAGGTTGTGGATTTTACTGAGACCCATCGTTTCAAGTTGGGATGTGAAATGGCAAGATCACTGTCAATATACTTAGATAAATAAGTACCTGTTGTCAACGACACGAGCACACAATTGAGGACCTCAACACTTTCTTGAAAGTTTGGCTGTTTCAATAAATCAGAACCCAGGATGATCTCTTTGTGACATTAGATGTTAAACCTGGTGTTCTCAGACTATATGAAGCATCTTAGATATTACAGTTTTGTAGATGACGTGTTTTTGGTATAGAATTTGTCCATTACATCTCTTGGGTTTGAAAGCACATACTCTAATAACACAATTGAATTTCTTGATGTTAAGTTAACCAAGACAGATGCAGGTATCAACGCTATTATTCAGAAAATCATTACATCGAACCAGCAGCATTGAGATTATCTAGGTTAACGAGGATGATGTTTACAGACAGCAGAACAGAGGTGCAGGGAGCTATATCAATAGAACAAAGGAACCCCAAGATTCTTCTTCCTTGTCACACGATCTCTTTTACTAACAGGAATTGCTAATGCATAGATGATGACCAGGTTTTAAACATCCCATCACTGGACATGTTCACAAGTTCAGAGCTCAATGTCAAGAATGTCTTAAGTTTTCGTGGGTAAAAGTGAGGTTGCAGAAACATTGATGCTAGTTTGCTTCATATTTTATATGTTTTATACATATTATATTCGTATTTGCATATATTCATGCTAAAACATATGTTTTTAGCTGTATATGCCTAGGAGTTCATGAAGTCTGAAGATTCTTTCAATAAACAAGTTGTCCGTGAACATTTTGAGGTAATCCAGCCAGCTTGTGGTGCTTCACCTGGCAGCTTTCATTTTGTTCCACAATTTTGCCTTTCATTACTTTGGCCGAAGGTTTAATTATATAATGCCATTGGAACAGCTGACGACCGGTGTTTATAAAAAGCGCAAGGAAAAGGACAGGCATCCAAGGTCCAAAACCGACGACGAGGCCCCCGCTAGGCCAGTCACTGGTTCGCTGGTTCTCAGTGAGGCGTTTTCGCAGCCCCTGATGCCCGCTACCTCAGAGCCACAGGCCGCTTCCGACTCCCACGTGGAGCCAACTAGACCTCTGGGATACTCAAGGTATTGGACCCTCGGAAACTATTCCCTCAGATGGGTCTGGAGCTGCTGAGCAGGCATCGGCTTCTGAGGGTGTTTTCAGACCTACACAGTTATATGTCAAGCCAACCTCGGCTTCAAAGACAAAGACTAAAACAGCTCTAAAGACAAAGAAACAAGTACAGCATTCTCCTGGACAAACTTCCATGCCTAAGAAACAGATGCTTAAAATGGCCGAAGACCTAATTACTTTGATCAGGGGTTCCCATCCCCCTCCTGATAAGAGGCCTAGGCAAGAGACAGAATATGACTCTTCTGATCAGGTTTCAATTTTCTCTGATTCCTCTTCTGAACAGGGATACTATATTCCTCCCTATGAGGATTCTGACGCTGAAGAATCTATTCCTTCAGCCTCTCCTCCTTATTCTTTTGGGGAAACCCTGCATACCATGAGGGAGCATTTCCACTGGGAGAGCCAAGATTACTCAGAATCTAAGAAAAGGCTCAGAGACTTTCTGTTACTACCTCAACACAGACCTCTTGCTATTCCACCTGTTCTAGACATTGTAGATGATGTATTTTCAGAGTCCAGCCTGTCTCCTGACTCTTTACCCTCTGCACCTGCTAAGCCAGACAGATATTACAGGGTTCCAGACTCTCATAAATTTCTGTATAAAAGCCCTGCTGCTGACCAATAAACTATATCTCAGGGTCCCAAAGGGGTCAAGGCTTCCACTGCAAAAAACCCTGTCCCCTCTGATAGGGATTCTAGGGCACTGGACAGATGGGGGAAAAAAGTTTACACTTCTGCTACCTTGGCTGTAAGGGCTTTAATTTGTCAGTTTCATATGCTTAAATATCAGCAATACTTAATGTCAGTGCTTAAACAGAAAATGTTGACAAACTCTGAATGTTCAGATAACAAAGAAATACAGGATTTATTGCATGCAGCATATGGGAAAGCATACTTTGCAATGTGATTTTGATTCACTGGAGGCCTCTTACAGGGCCGCTGTTACGGGTTCTGTCATTAGAAGGCATGCTTAGTTAAAGGAACAGAATCTGCCTGATCATGTTAAAGCAAAATTATTGGATGCTCCATTACAGCATGATACTTTGTTTGGTGTTAAGGCAGAAGAGGTGTTGAAGAAAATGGAGGATAAAGTGAAATCCATGCAGACAGTTAAGGATTTCTTACAGGTACAGCCTCCCAGATTTAGCAGGAACTGGCCTACAAAGAATTGGTCCTTTCCGGTGTCAGACATGCCACAAAGAGGCAGATACAGATCTCAGCCCCAAGGCTCATACAGGCCTAAATAATGTGGTGCTTCTACCTCCAAAAGCGGAGAAGACAAATCACAACCATACAGGAAACAGTCCCATTGACTTTCCTCTGCCAGATCCAAGCACTCATCTTTTGGCAGCCCCCTTAGGGGGAAAACTAGCACTTTTTTTCACCAAATTGGCACATAATTACCCAGGACAAATGAGTCTTGAACATAGTGTCTCAGGGCTACAGGTTCCACTTTCACACCCTGCCAAGGACAAAAGGTATGCTAGACCTGCCACATAATCAATGGGCAGAGGCACAAAAGCAAGTTTCATCCCTCATGGACATGAGGGCCATTCAACAAGTACCACAACAAGAGCAGGGTCAAGGATTTTACTTGAGACTTTTCTTGGTGCCCAGAAAGGACAAAGCCTGGAGACCAATATTGGACCTGTCTATACTAAACACATGTCTGGATGTTCCAAAATTCAAAATGTTGACTCTGTAGCAGCTACTGCCCATGCTGGGCAAGAAGGCTTGGCTTGTAACTTTGGACCTAAAAGAGGCATACCTGCATGTCCCAATCAGACAATCTTGCAGAAGATACCTCAGATTCATAGCTGGCTCAATGCTTTACCAATTCTCTGCACTGCCCTTTGGCTTATTTACTGTGTCCAGGGTCTTCACAAAATGCCTGGCACCAGTAATTGCATTTTTCAGACAAAGAGAAATTCAAATATATCCTTACTTGGACGACTGCCTTATTCAAGCAGAGAACAAAGACATTCTTCTAAAGCATCTGGTGTTTGTAAAAAGATTACTAATTTTTTTTAGAGTACACAATAAACGAAAAGAAATCAAAACTAGTACCCTCTCAAGAGATAATATTCCTGGGTGCAAGCTTAAATACAACTTCCCAGATGGCTTATCTCATGCCAGACAAACAAAGGCAACTGGCTTCTTACTTCAAAATGTTGGCAACAAAGACCCAGTTATCTGCAAGGAAAATCCTGCAGGCTTTGAGCTTCATGGCATCCTGCATTCTGCTAATTCCATATGCCAGACTGCATATGAGGAAACTACAATGGTGTCTAAAAAGTGTTTGGTCTCAGCATTGCCACAGCCTGGAAACATTAATTACCCTCATTCCCTGCCTGCAACAGGAGTTTTGATGGTGGGCACAGGCCTGTCACCACAACAAGGGACAGCCATTCACTTTACCCACAGACAGGCAGACACTAACAACGGATGCATCAGATTATGCCTGGGGGGCCCACATGGCAGGAAAATGTATTCAGGGCACATGGCCCGCAAGCCAGATGCATCTTCATAGCAATCAAAAAGAGATGCTAGCTGTTCAGAATGCCCTGACAGCTTTCAAGGATCTACTTCATCCAGGACAGCTACTGATAAAGACGGACAATACTACAGTCATGTGGTACATAAACAAACAGGGAGGCACACATTCCTATCCCCTCTGCAGACAAGCCATGACTTTGTGGGACACAGCATTGACTTATCAAATTCACCTGCAAGCACAATTCCAGCCAGGAAAAATAAATACTCTGGCAGACGAACTAAGCAGAAATCTCATGGATCCCCACAAGTGGAAACTGGATCCACAAGTCTTCAGCATGATAACAAGGGGATGCCCAGACATAGATCTATTTGCCTCCCCTCACAACTACCAACGACAGAGATTCTGCACAAGGATTTATCACAAGCTAGCATGGAAAGTGGATGCCCTACCCTTCAGCTGGAAAAACCTAACAGTATATGCCTTTCCTCCACTGCCTCTCCTCCCCAAGGTACTCCTAAAGGTCAGACAAGAGAAGCCAAAAAGTATACTGATTGCCCCAGACTGGCCATGCCAGCACTGGTACCCAATCCTAAAGAACTTGTCTCAAGGTCCAGCCTGGACATTACCTCAAACTTCTCACTTTCTGACCCAACAAAAGAATCAGATCCTGCACAGCCAACTCAGGACCTTAAATCTGGCAGCATGGTGGATAATGTAGCCGTTCAGAACACTCCTCTTTCAAAAGCTGTCATGGATGTTATCTCGGAGGCCAGGAGGCCCAGTACCAGAAAATCTTATACAGAAAAATGGAAGAGATTCTGTGCTTGGAACCAGGAACAAGGAATTGACACGTTTGTACCAAATATTCCTCAGATTTTACAATACTTAACTGATATGCTGGACAAAGGCCTATCCTTCTCATCAATTAATATTCATGCCTCTGCCATTTCAGCCCATTACAATTCGGAACCACCTATTTTTTCTCATCCTTTAATAGGGCAGTACCTCAGAGGGGCCAAAAACATAAGACTTCCAAGGGGAGCACCAATACCTGCATGGGACTTCAATTATGTCTTGGAAAAGCTCACACTACCTCCTTTTGAGCCAGCCTCAATGGCTGATATAAAATTCTTATCCTGGAAAACAGCTCTGCTCCTAGCAATAACCTCTGCAAGACGAGTCTCGGAGTTACAGGCACTCATGGCTGTGGAACCTTTTATCATTTTCAATCCAGACAGGGTTTCTCTGAGGACGAACCCTACATTAATGCCTAAGGTGGTGTCCAGTGTGGCCCTTATCCAAACCATTCACTTGCCTACCTTTTATCCAAACCCACAGAACAAGGGTGAGAGACTTCTGCATTCTTTGGACATAGACAGCTACGCTTCTACTTGGACAGAACTAAAGCTTTCAGAAAGACTGAGCAACTTTAATGGCATATGCTGCAGGATCACAAGAAAAGGCTATCTCAAAGCAGACTATTTCTAAATGGATAGGCCATTGCATTCGTTTCTGCTATTCACAGCATGGCAAATCAGTGCCTAAGGGCATTAGGCCACATTCTACCAGAGCAGCAGCCACTTCAGCAGCCTTCCTCAGAGGAGTACCAACCAAAGAAATCTTAGAGGCTGCAACTTGGAGTTCAGTGCACACTTTTACAGAACACTACCACTTACCTCTCTACTCTAAATCCAGAGCAGGCTTTGCCACTGCAGTTCTGCATGGCCTCATAGCCTCTCCTAATCCTATTTAGCCCAGCCACCCATCCTCAGCTTTGGGATTCAACCCAAGAGTGATGACATAGTACAGTTGTGTACCTACCATAAATGTAGATTTTCGAGTGTATTCACTGTTGCAGTCCAGGTTACCCTCCCACCATCCCCCTTTCATTTGCTGGGTCTCATCTGTACTTCTCTATTCTATACAGCCTATGTGGCGTATTTGCTTGTAGATGAAGGAAATGTTTACTTTAGTGCATGCATGTTTATTGGCATAATCTATTTAGCCTACCTTTCTGGGGGCACCTGACATCTGGGGCAAGAAAAACTGAAGAAAATGGCGTCAGCTGCATCTTTTATACCCCTGGCGCACTGACGTCGGGGAAGAGGTGACAGCAAACGACGCCGGACCAGGACTTTGGAATTCAGGCTGACTGCGGGTAGCCTGCCAGCAGGATAACCCAAGAGTAATGACTGCAGCAGTGAATACACTCGAACATCTACACTTATGGTAGGTACACAACTGTACTTTATCTCTTTTATTATCTATCATTAAATATTTTAGTACCTTTCATTGTGGCTGGTCCTTTAGAGAATACTTTTAACATCTTGAGAGTACTTATGCTTGTTTTAGTGACACTTTGGCCACTCCTGAAAGCCTTGCTGC
>NC_056728.1:1688132317-1688147833 GCF_019279795.1 Protopterus annectens
AAATGCACATGACAAATTATTGCAACAGGTATAATTCATATATGAATAGAAATAGTCAAAAGTAATTTGGGTAAATTTGAAGAAAGGAAGAAATATTTAGAAGTAAAAAACCTCCAAACTGAACTGAATTCAAGGTGCCAACCAGTCACCAAAGTACTTCTTTGAATTAAATTCTTAGAAGTGCTACAGCTTATAAAATCAGCAAGGAAGTAAGAAGTAATATGGTTAGCAGACAAGTATGCATACAGACTGTAGAACACTATATAAAAAAAAAAAATATATATATATATATATATATATATATATATATATATATATATATATGGGTCTACTTCATTTCACCTAACTTCCAATTCACTGACTTTCATTTCACTGACCCCATTTCACTGAAATTTCATTTGACTGACACTTCATTTCACTGACAGTTCATTTGACTGACAAGTATTATTAGCAAGAAAATGGAATATGCCCCTTCCCACTGTAGTGCGACCCTGGAGTTAGACTATATAGTTGAGGGGTGTGGGGGCACAGCCCCCATCGGAAGTGTGGGGGCGCAGCCCACTTCATTTCATATGATATTGTTAAGTTTTGATATAATATTGCTTAGTAAAAGAAAAGTAAGTGGGGGCTTTGCCCACCACACCCCCCGTTGTGGGGGGCTGTGCCCCCCAACTATATATTCTAACTACAGGGTCGCACTTCAGTGGGGAACGGGGCATATTCCATTTTCTTGCTAATAATACTTGTCAGTCAAATGAACTGTCAGTGAATTGAAGTGTCAGTGAAATGAAATTTCAGTCATTTGGTCTCAGTCAAATGGGAGTCAGTGAATTGGAAGTTAGGTGATATATATATATATATATATATATATATATATATATATATATATATATATATAGATATATATATTATTGCATACGTTTATCTGTACCTCCATAGATGTGTAGATGTTTTTAACCTATCTATATATCTACATATATATGTAGACCTGTATATATCGACATGTCTCTATGTATCTCTCTCTCTATATATATATCCATATACCTATATATCTATATATGAGCATACACCTTTAATTGGGTACATGGTGAGTTGTCCTATTTCAACACATTCCTCCCTTTTTTGTTTTAACCTGTCTGCATACACAACTGGGATAGATACATCCCAGCTAGCTTAGTGTTAGGTTACTCTGAAGATGGAGTAAATGGTTGCGGGTTCTACTCCTGGAAGGTGTTATTATTTTACCTTTCAGAGTAGGCACTGGTAGGGAAAGTGTGAATAATGCACATTTACGTGGTTGTAAGCAGGTTTGCCCGTGGTCTGCGTGACGTTAAGCAAAGGTTAAACCTGTGAAGCGCTTCTCCGTTTACCATGTTTCAACGCCGCTTACTGTCGCACAAACCCGTGGAAACCCGTTTACAGCTGCTAAAGAGTGCTTTAATCCACCTGCATGCAACAGCCCTTATTCTGACCCTCAAAATAACCTAACAGCCCTTGCAGGTCTTGAACCTGGAACCATGAACACCACAGTCACTGACTTTACCACTAAGGCATCTGAGATATGTACAAATGTTATGGTGTTTAGAATATACATTGTACTACATACATTCCTCACTACTGAAAACAAATGTGACAGTCAGTTGGTGTACATATGTCTGATACATGTTAATGTTCATATGTTTGTGAAATTAGGTGTTGCAATGTGACATGACTGGGTGTATTATGAATGAGAAAGGTTCTTGTTTTGTGTCCTTTTTATATTGTCCCCAATACTCCATGTATACTCCTCCAGTTCACTTATTGGACATCCGACCCAGGCCCTCCTTGATGCATGACTGCATTACCCATCATTCCTCCCCCACCCCAATCTTCACATACACAACAACCACCCCTTCTATGGTGAATTAGGTTAATATTAATTGTTATAATACCAGAGCTGCATATGTTTTGTGTACACTCAATTCCTTTGGAGTGCTTCTGTGTCACGAAGTGTGTTCATAGATGTTTATATATATGGCAATTGATGTAATTGTATAATATATATATATATATATATATATATATATATATATATGCAGACATCACTGACATGTATAAATATATATATATATATATATATATATATATATATGTATTTTTTTTTTTTTATTTCCGTATTAATTTGTAACAGTAATACATATGTAGACTGGAATGTGTTGGTTCACAAACTACAGTACATTACAATGTACTGTACATATGTACACAAAATGACTGTCCCATTTGTGATCATTACAGTGAAATGCATATAGTATAAGGTGTAGTCTCAATCTGTGAAACATGTATACACCTCAGATGGCTTAGTGTGCATGGTCCAGGGTTCAACACCTGCGATGCTTTACAAATGTTTTTTACTCCAGAATAAGGCTCATTTAAGCAGTTGTAAGCATGTTTGAAAGTGTTTGTGTGACATTATAGCAGCGGTTAAACACAGTTAAACAAACTTTGTAACGTATAACTTGTGCGCGCAAACACGGCCACATCCGCTAACTACTCAGGATATATACATGTTAGTGAAGTAACATCTCACTATGTGCTGACATAACATTACATTCTCTGTTGACTGTACTCTCCAGCACACATGGGTTTATATAGGTGTTTCGAATGTTTATTATACAGACGATTACTACCTATATATGCAAGCTGTGGTTAAGGTATACTTTTGAACATGATAAACATCCCTGCCTTTATCGGAATTGGAACCTCGGATGCACAGATACTATGCAGATGCTGTAACCATTACACGGTTGACATTAATGTTGCTTCCGCCTATTTCCTATTTAGATGATTTCTATGTGTAAGCTAGGCTAAGTAAAGGGCGGAGGCCCCCAAACTCACTGAGCTTCATGTGCTCTTGAAAGAACAACATATAACAAATGTACTGTGAGACAATAAATTACATTTCTAACTACATTAGGCATAGCCCCTCACTGACACACTTCAAGAGAAACCTTGTTGTGTGAATCGGTAACAGAATATACACCCCCGGGATCATGTGTCCCAGAACCATACAGCCAGGGGGTGGGGGAGTCTGTCCAGTTTGATAGCTGCGAGACCTGTTGGGGGAATTGAATGGTGTTGAATTGTCACATTAACATGCCCTCTTTAGATCACTAAGTGCCCCTATCACCCTCCACAACCCCAGTCTTCAACAGCTTCCAGTAACTCTGTCTAGAATTGCTTCATTGGCTATGCTTGACAGATGCTCAGTTACTTCATCAATGGTGCGGGAAAAGCCAACACACTGTAGCTATGCCTCTAATTGCCCTTGGGCAGATAGCTAGTAGGCTATCTGTGAATCTCTAAAGTGCATGCCATCACAGCCATAATATGTGAATAAACAGACCTTCAGATCACAATATACAGTGAGAAATCACCATGTAGTCAGGAAACAGTTCTGTACAGCAAAAACATACAGAACACTGATACTTAGTCACTCCAAAAGCCTATCTTAGAAGCTATAAGACTTGTATAAGTTTAAGGCTTTCTATTGCTTACCAGTAGGTTACCTACAAGAGAGATAAAAAACAAGCACAGATGAGGAACATGCATGCAACGATACCATAACGGCCTGTGTGTCAGCCTTAGGCTTTAGAATACTGGCCAATGGTGCCTTATTTAGGAGAGTCTCAAAGGTGAATACCAGCTCTGTAAATGGCACAATAGCAGATTCAATGAGGGTTATGCTACGCAACACCAGGGGTTGTGATAAGAACATACATGCACTCACAGTACTCCTCAGGATGGACAACATCAACATCTGTGCAGTAACTGAGATCTGTCTTAAGGATCCTGAGAGCACACCAGCACTACCAGATTACAACCCATACCACACATTTCAGCCACAGAACAAAGACTGACACAGACATGGAGGGGCTGTATTCATATTTATCAGGGATACCTACACCTTCAGGTTACTGGGGCAGCATGATACCTCTGAGATCATCCATGTGCAGCTAACATTAGCCCCAACTGCAATGTAAACTGTGGCCTGCTACGGATCACCCTCCATGACCCAGGACCACCACTTCACCTACCTGGAGACAGTGGAGAACATGACAGTCCTAACGCACACCCTGGCATTCATCGATGTCACCTACCATACCATTAACTGGGAAACTTACTCCGGTACTCACTTCCAGGCCTAGTGCTTCCTGGAATTTATCACCTCATATGCCCTGTATCAGGTGGTAACCTCCCTAACGTGGGGTGGAAACTACTAGAAGTGGTCATCACCAGCATGGGCAACAGGTGCACCACAGCGGAGGTTAACCGGTCACTGGTTAGATCTGACCATGAACTATTCACTGTTTTCACACGCAAGCATCTCCCCCACCCACGGATACCACAGTGTATAGCTTTCCTACAGCTAAATTTACACTACTAGTGACAGGGGTGGGGAGTTTCACAGCCCCCACACTAAAAGGAAACACTGCTCAAGATACAGACAGATTTACAAATGCAGTCTATAAGCACCTACACGAATGTATGGATCATGCCATCACTGGTAAACCAAGACTCACTCCTCCTAGACAAGGGCACCAGTCTGGTGGACTTCTGCAATAAACAGGCTATAATACAGAAGTAGGACAGTGTTCCAGACAAACAGCAAATCCCATGAAGGGCAGACATCCGTGACCACTATAAATCCCATGAAGGGCAGACATCCGTGACCACTATAAGTATGATACGTAGGTCCCTCATGACATCTTCCAAGGCTAACATCAGCAGGAGAATATGCAAGGATTTGAAAGATAACCACAAAGCCTTCTTTGGCTATGTCAAGGATCTACATGGTGACACACAGATTTGCACTGTGCTGGTGAAATATAGCACAAAATATGCTGACCCTACTGATATCGCCAACATCCTTGCAGGTACATTCAGTGCATACTTCACCCCCTAAAAAGCCCACAACACTTCCCGAAAGGTACAGAGACACACAGGTGGTAATGGCCGTCTCTAATAGCAAAACACAGTGTCAGTGGAGGCAGATGTTGTCCCAGACTGCATCTTGCAAACTGTACAAGACAACCTGACCGCCCACCTAATTAAGCTTTCCAACCTCAGCCGCTCCACAGGCTACATGCCCATAGAATGGCAAGCGGCAACGGTTATTCAACTCCATCAAGGTGGAATCACAACTGACCATGGTAACTACCACCCCATAAGCCTGACTAGCCTGGTCTGCAATGGTATGGTTCGCATCCTCATGGCACTCATTAACCAAGACATTGGTAACCTCCGAACACGTGACCCAACACAGGTCAGCTTGGTTGAGTGCAGTTCATGCCTACTGAATCTGTTTGACATCTTACATACAGCCACCAAGATGTTAGATGATGGGGGTGGTGGTTCACACCTACTACCTGGACCTTGCCAATGCATTTGACACCATGCCCCACTCAGGTATTATTGATAAACACACCAGCCTGTACATACACCCATACATCACAGGTTAGGTTGCCAATGGGCTTACACACAGAACCCACATGGTACGACTAGCGGTCTCCAGGTCCAACTCTTGACCAGTCACGACTGCTGTCCCACAAGACTCAGTCCTGGGAGCCCTACTGTTTGGCATATACGTCTCAGAAGTACAGGCAAACACAGGTGGACTATGGCAGACCATGTTTGGCAATGACTGCGAACTGGGAGCCATGATTGATAGTCCAGCTGACACAGACATCCCTCAAGGGGCCTCACAGAGAATGTCACAGGGTGTCAACATCATGGCCTCCAGCCAAGTGCCACTAACTGCATCATCATTCCATTGTGAAACTGGCACCCACATATTAACACATAAGTGGTAGCCACTTTAATATGGATGAGGTAACGGGGTATCTGGGGACTAAGGTAGATAGTGATCTCCCCTTTGACAATCATATCTCCACAGTAGTTAGGACATCCTCCTATGCAGGCCATCTGATTACTAAAGGATTCCCATCTAGACATACTGGGGTTATAGTGCCCCTTTACTCATCACTCATCAGTCCCATCATAGGGTATAATAACCCATGTGGGATGTACCTCAGAAGACACTTCCAACAGCTGAGAGGTCCATGAATGTACCTCGCCAAGGGGAATACTGGCCTCCAACATATGGCCTATGCAGCCAGACTGAATAAACTCCTACTTTACTCAGTGGCATCTTGTTTACCCAGAGATGATCTCTGCTGGCCAACACAGCCATGTCGAACTCAGGCTTGATGGATATGCTCCACCTATGGGAATCCATGTCACAGTGAGCCACACACTGTAGTGAGCTGAACCTTGCCACAACAATAACTGGAAGATGCTGGAGGGACAGATTCCTGTCACAGACACTCCCCATACTTTGGAACAACATCCCTCACTTCATTATACAGAGCCCCTCACTAACACTCTGCAGGAGAAACCTTGAAGAGTGGATGGGGAACAGTAGATGCACCCCAGGGATCCCTCCATTGGCTCTGCTCCACAGAGGGACAGTTAATGAATCAATGGGGTGGCAAAAGCTGACACATTTTGACTGGGCTTATGAATGGCCTCTGGCAGTTGGCCAAGTACCTACCTATGAATCTATACATACAGTATCTGCATATGCTGATAGCTTAATTTACTGTTCAGGTGTTGACTTACCTTGTGCCAATGGCAGTTGTGTGTGCACAGTTGAGGGCTGCCTATGTTGGATGCACACAGCAGACTGCCTATACATGATAATTTACAGGTAGTCTTGTATGTGTGCCATCCATTTTTACTGTGTGTGTGCAGGTGGAGAAAGATGTCAGTCCCTAGGTGTCTACACTGTCAGTGTGTGTGCTATATGTTCCCTTTTTGCCAAGGCATGGGCATACTGGGCACGCCTCCATCTGCCTACTGGGGCTGGCTCAGGGTGTTCATGGTCTGAGTACCTGTATGCCTGTGGGGCCCTTGGCAATGGTGGTGGGCTGTGAGGGCCTTCTCCATTCTGTCCCTGCTGCAGCTGTTTCCGCAGGACCATATTGTGTAGCATGGCACACACTATGAAGATGTGGGCACATGTGCCTGGAGAGTACTGCAAGGATCCACCAGATATGTCCAAGCAATGGAACCGTGATTTCAGCATCCCAAACACACGCTCTATTCTGCTTTGTGCGTGTGCCTCATTATGGCATTCCTGCATGGGTGTGTGTGCATTTCTGATGGGAGTCATCATCCACGGTTCCAGTGCATAGCAAGCATCCCCACCAGGTGGCCATTTGGGATGTCCCCCCTGGCAAATAACTGATACAGCTGTGAGGCATGCCAGATGTGGGAGTTGTGATAGCTTCCAGGGCTTCCAGCACACACATAGGTTCATAGGCTGGTACTAGGCTATCAGCCCTAGAGCCTATACAAGCCTAGCCATAATTCTCTGGCTATTTCTTCCCACACTATTTACTTCCCTGGACCCCTGTCTAGCAGGGTGACTGACGTGATCCCCGGGGTGAATTTCCTTTCTCCCATCCAATCATCAAGGTTCCTTTTGAAGAGGGCCAAAGAGGTACTCTGCTTGACATGTATGAGCAATCTATTCCAGAGTCTGGGGAGTCTCTGGGTCAGGAACCTATCCCTCCAGCATGTTTTGTTTATTGTGATGACAAGGTTTAGATCCCTAGAGCGTGTGGCTCTGAGGGATTGGGATTTCTTTAAGTGTAGCATGTCCAACAGCTCTGGGTTTGACATGGCCTTGTATGTTAAGCAGAGATTGCCTCTGAGTAGACGATATGCAACAGAGTATAGCTGGAGTTTTTTAAGGTGGTCAGCATAGGGCATCTGCTTTAGGCCTGTGATTCTTTTAGTGAGGTATTTCTGTGACCTTTCCAGTTGTTGCAGATGTCTTAAGAGGTACATACCAAATGGGGCATTGTATTCTATAATGGGTCTAATGAGGGATGAGTACAGTGGGACAATGAACTCCTTTTTTCTGGATGAAAAGCCCTTAGTGATAAGATGTGCCACATAGAAGGATTTCCTGACTGTTGTGGTGATGTTGTTATCGAAGGTGAGACCACTGTCCACCTGTGTCCCTAAGTCTCTTATCACACTTTCGGTGTTTAGTGTACTGCCACCTATATGGTAATTCATGGATACATGTTTTCTCCCAAAGGGGATAACTATACATTTCTTAGCATTGAGCTTGAGCCCATGGCTCTGGCACAAAGCATCTGTTTCTGTAAGGCCCTTTTGTAGAGAATCTACATCATTTGGGGATTCAATAATGGCTCCCAGTTTGCAGTCATCTGCGAACTTTGTTAGCCAGAGTCCCTTAGTGTTGGCCTGTACTTTAGAGAAGTAGATGCCAAACAAGAGCAGTCCCAGGACTGAACCCTGAGGTACAGCACTTGTCACTTGTCTGGAGCTGGATTTGGAGTCAGCTACTTTTACAGTGTGGGTTCTATCAGTCAGCCAGTTAGCAACCCATTGGGTGACATAGGGATTAATGCCCAGCTTAGTAAGTTTATCTATGATTCCAGAGTGGGGGATGGTGTCAATGGCCTTGGCAGGGTCTAGATAGGCTGTGTGGACCACCTTACCCTTGTCCATGGCTCTGGAGACTGATTCAAAGAAGTCATTCAGGTTCAGGAGACAAGATCGGCCCTTTATGAACCCAAACTGGATGGGGTCCAGTGTTTGAAGGTTGCCAATGTCTTTGTTTATAAGTTCCATGATAATACGCTCCATGGCCTTGCAGATAAGGCTCGTCAGACTGATGGGATGGTAGTTTCCGTGATCCAAGGTGGATCCCCCCTTGTGGAGTGGGATAACTGTAGCTCTGTGCTACTCAGTGGGCACCAAACCTGAGGTGAAGCTATGATTAAACATGACACTCAGGTGAGGTGCCAGTTCATATTGTAGTTCATGTAGTACACAGCCCGGGATGACATCTGGTCCCATGGATGCTGTATTCTTAGCTTTGGAGAGTGCGTTTTTTTACCTGTGTGGCCATTATTACCGGAATTTGGCCATCGTCCAGTATTGAGATGGGCCATTTAGGGGGTGAGAGGGGGGTGAAGTTGGCACTGAATCCATCTGCCAGGATATTGGCAATATCCTTGGGATCAGTATATTTAATGCCATTCTGTTTTAGCTCAGAGCAGATCTGAGCATTGCCATCCATGATAATGCCCTGGGCATTGCACATGACCTGGCAGTTGATGGAGGGGTTTCCCTTGCGGTTTATGTAGCACCTACCCTGCTCACCGGGTGGTGACTTGATGTGTATGCGCGTGCAGTCTATTGCACCCAGTACCTCTGGGTATTCTGCCACACGGTAGAAGAGACGCATATTGCTGGCCAACTCCTCCTGAGTTTGGGGGAAGTATATGTGCTCATTGGCATGTGGTAACATGGCATCCAGGAACTGGTGTAGTACCCTGGATGCTGATGTCTGTGAGATCCCCATGATATCCCCAGTTAGTCTTTGAAAGGTACCTGTAGCCAGTATTCTCAGGCTTACACATACCTTCATATTCACTGGGATGGGTTCCCCTCTGCTTGTTCTGGCTCTGAGGCGTGGCCAACACAGCTCCACAAGTTGTTGTAGGATGTCCCTGTCCAACCTGTAATGCTCTACTATCTCCTGATCATGTAGCCCCTGGTAGGTTACCCTGGGTCTGAACACTCTCCTCCTTCTCTGGTGCCTGAGGTGGTCATGTGCATCATCCTCCACACCACCTTCAGTCTCCAACACATGCTGGTGGATCAATGCTATGGCAGCCCCTAACATGAACATAATAAAAGTTCTTAGTCTGTATACAACACTGGTGCAAAGTGTATGGGAATACACAAATGTGTGTTAGGTGCTTTCACACTTTATACTATTGTTCTATGGATGCTTCTGATGTCAGTGGGTGTGAATGAGCTATTCCTGTTGCAGCATGTCTTAATTATGGGATTTGCAATGAGTACTGCAAGTGTGGGGCCTTTACTGTGGAGCTCTACTTGCCTGCCTTGATTAATCTGTTGCCCTTTAATTCACTTTTAAACCTGGATCCCCTCCCATTATCAGGCATGCATCCACCTGCCGTCTTTCTTGTTTTGTACTTTCCCTACCCAGTCATGGTAAAATGTGCCTTGTAGCTGATATATTGCAAATCGGCTTTGTTCTGCTTCAACACTTTACTGTTTTCTTTGCAGTACAGACCCTCCCCTTTCCTATTCTGCAGGTAGCTGCTTGCAGCCTTGTTAGCTGTTGTCAATGGCCCACTGTAGGTTCCTATGTGTAAATTAGTCATTTGTACTCCAATTTCACTGCTTCAGCATTTCCTTATTTCTTTCCTATATCCTTCCTGTTTCAGCTGCAGTGCGTGCCACGCAAACCCATTTACCATGTTTATGCGTGTTTTCATCTCCGTTCACATGCATACTCGGTTACCTTGTGTACTCTTAGCTAAGCATAGTTATGGCCAATTCAACACACCCACTATCCTGCAGATTTGCCTAGCTAGGGGCAAACTGGTTTGGCAATGCTCCAATGTGCTTACAGCAATGGTGACACACCCCTCTCTTGATGTCATCTTTATCTCAAGGGCACACCTCGGTGTTATAATGCTACACTGTGAAGTACATTCTTACACCAGCGGGGAATCTGCGATTCACTACTAGTCCTCTCATTTGCATGGCATTGCCTACTAATTCCTAGCTACTGTGCATAACGCTGTCACTGGCCCTTAGCAACCCTTGCGCCATAGTATGGTGTAGCATGCCTGCCATTGAGGGAAATCGTGATATGTGTTTCATTGCAGTTTTATTCTATATTTTTATATATTCCTTGAGATCCCCTTTGCGCACCGCTGCCCTGTGCTTCCATGTTGCGATAGTGCGACTATATATATTAAATGTTAATTTTATATTTTGTACATTTTTTATGCCAATGGCTATATATTTAGCCATTGGCATATATTAACAATATAATACATGTGTTTGGTTGGCTGTCATGGCTCCAATTTTATGTTTGCAAAAATGTAAACCGTTTTCTACAGTTTACATTTCTGCATGCTTACACTACGCCTGCACCACTTCCTGAATCGCTACATACATTCATTTGCATGCTACACTGCTGCACATTGGGTAATTATCATACAGGGCTCGGGAGTTGTGCGGGCATAGCGTACGCAGGTAGTGCACGTGGAAACAGCTAGTAGCTGAATCGCTTGGTGGCCATATTTGGTGTTAGAATGCCGATGCTATGCCTGCACCTGGTGCAAGCTTCATGAATCCCTGGGTATGTGCATAACATAAAAACGATGAGAATGATGTGAAATCAAATCTTTTTTTATTTCACAAAGTTAATTGGGGTAAAAGTACAAAAGCAAGTACTGTTTGTACAGTTATATTTATAAACAGAAAACACTTAGACACTTAGCATGTGCTTATTTTTTTATTTCACAAACTTAATTGGGCCAAAAAAGGCAAAAAAAAAGCAAAAGGCAAAAAACAGATAACTAGGCACCATGTGTGCCCTTGTTCCGTTCATTGTCTTGAATTGCTTCTTGCACATAGCCCACATAGCTTCCAAAGAGACAATGAACGGAACAAGGGCACACATAACACAAGTTATGAAGCGACTCATAATTAAGTCATAAATTAATGTGATATGACTAGATGCAACACCATGTTAATGTTATATTATTTGAATGGAAAGGCCATAATTACTCGATTCAACACCTTTATGTAGATGCAACACCTTTATGTAGTGCCTGTTAAATATGTAATTATTAGCATGTGTTTGTGCTTTTAATTCTACTGTTTCTGCTACATGACACAGATTTACCATTACATTAGCATTGCATGTCAATCACTGCACATTGCAATTGTTAATCTCCGTCCTCCTGCATGTCAATCATGGCGGGCACGCCCATTCCTGCACGAACTCGGCGGTGGGTTAACACACTTCAATTTTGCCCAAAGTTCAATATTTGCTAAAAAACATTTTTCTTTTTCATTTTTTGGTTGCAGTACTCCTTTAAGGTTGCAAGCTGTAGTTCCTATGCTTCAGGGTTTAACTCCCTCAGTCCTTGTCTGCTTACAGTTCAACACTGAGTAAGTCACTTAACCAAGTACTAGTCCTGGGTTGCTCCTAAAAGGGACTGTGGGCCTACCTGGTTAACCAGTAGGGTTATTACAGTTGTGCTGTATAAGTGTTAGTCAAGTCTATTTCTTTCCAAAACACTCATTAAAATGTAAAATTAAAATGAAGCCACTCTATACTTGTATTTAATTCAGGTACTTCATTCCACATACTGTTCAGCAGTGATTAGCATTTGCAATGCTTTGTAGCAAAGCTACAATGAAATACAAATGTAGGCAAGAAAAAATCATTTTTGGAAAAAAAAATCTGTAGTTTAACGATCATGTCAGTTAAAATATAATGTTAACAGCTGGCTAAGTAGCTGGTTATCAGTCTAAGGGGATCCAATATGTGTTGACCTGGGATGAGATGGTAGATAAAACATCCTATTTCATAAGGGATAGCTTAGACCTCTTATACAAGGGCTTCTCCATACTGGCTAAAGCCTTTGCTACCTCCATAGCACCTTTTCAAGGCAGGTTCTATCTACTGAACATTCCTACACAGCAAAAATTATCAAACATTATCAGAGAACATTGAAAAGAATATACAGTTCCAACTTCTCAAGCATTAATAGATAACAAAACCTGCTTTGCCATGTCCAGCAATGCTCTAGGGTACAACATGGAACTACTACACCTCTCCTTGATTTCACCAATCATATCAACCTTTACAGAGACTTTGTCTCTATTCCTTGACTAATTTAAGGTACTTGTCACTATATTTTATCAGATTCTTCCCTATGGACTATCTTCACTAGGCCTTGATAACCCTTCCCTATCTCCTGATTCCATAGTCACCTTTCTAACAAGCTACAGGCAGTAAAGTAGCAGAAAGAAGAATTGCATTCAGTGTCCATCTCAGTTGGACTGCAACAAGACTCATTCTTGGGTCTCATGCTCTTTCACATTTTTATTAATTATCTCTACACTGTTACTAATGGCACAATTGTCATTCAATATACTGATGATGTTACACTGATAACCACAGCTAAATCAATCCAAGAACTTCAGGATAAGACCCAAAAAAGCTTTTTTTTTTTCTTCTGTAGGAAAGTGGCTCTGCAATTTTTGCCTCCTGATGAATGCTTAGAAAATCAATTTTTTGTTTTTCATACTAAACTCAGTCTTACACAAAAAAAAAAATAACTTCTCCATCATCTCATTAAACAACACTCCTATTAAGCTTATGTCCTACACAATTGATGTCTTTATACATAAACACCTAAAATTTGATATTCAAATACAACAAGCAATCAAGAGCCCCACAGGAAAAATGGATTCCTATATTGTTGCAAACACTTTTTAACTAGCAATGCCAAAACAAATAACCTCTGTATATCTCCTACCTTTACTACTATATTCTGATCACATTTGCACCAACCTTTGGCAATCTCTACAAACAAACATTGAACAATGCTATCTGCCAAATCCCACCACTGTCTTTCCTTAAAACAGGTTAGCTAGAACTTCCATACTATCTGCCTGTCACCCTGTTAGCAACTGTTCATAATATAATATACAAATCTCAAAACTGTCCTGCTCTCCAAACTTTAGTGGAAGTTTATACTTCTGTATGATAACTACACTCCATGGATAAATCTCTGTTAACCATAACTTAAACCCACAACTCTGCTGGTCTGTCCTTGTACTCAAATTATGACTGCAAAATCTGGAATTCTTTCCCTACCACCGTCAGACAACAAATTAACCTATCCGGATTCAAAAACTTGCTAAAGCAATATTTTAAAAACACTTGGCTCTGTTCTTATACCTCCCTAGACTAGACAACCCTAGCCCTTACAACCTTCATTAGTGCTATAGACCTAAACAAAACAAATGTTCCGTGTAAATTTCCTACTATCTTCTCTCCCTTTGCCCTTACTGCCACTTGTACTGCCTCTACTTACCATCTGACAAATATTTCCCTTCAAGCAAAATTCCAAGTCATACTCACTACCTTCTACATCTACCTCCACTTTCTTTTTCTCTTTAAAGTGTACAAGTATCCACCTTTCCTTGCCTACTTTCTATTCTCACATCCACTGTTTTCTTTTCATATTTCCCACACCACTTGTCTCTTATTTCTCCTACTATAAATGAAAAAAAAAAATTAAACCTCACTAAATATGCCAAATTGTCTTGCATTCATACATGATGATTCTGTATTTTACTGACTGCATATTTTTTCCTAATCTGCTGCCTTTCTGTTACTGTATGCCCATGTTGTAACTATAAACTTTACATTTTTCTTTCTGTTGTATAAAACTGCCTTTTTTGTTACTGATGCTTTTCTCCAGGCCTCTGCTGAAAAGGGGCTACCGCCTTCCAACCAGCCTACCCTGGTCAACAAAAGCAATCAAACAATAAATAAATAAATGCATAAGTAAATAAATAAATAACTGAAATCGAGCACATATTGGGACATCATGGTGACACTACGTAATACAAGGATTCAAAAGAGAAAGATGTCAGAACTTGAGGACCTCCTGCAATTCAAACACAATTATATTTTTGCACATTTTATTTATTTTATTTTATTTATTTATCATTTGTTGACCGGGAAAGTCCGACTAGGTTCCACAGAGCCTGTTTTCAGTGGATGCCCGGGGAGAAATGCTCCAGATGCATGTCTTTGGAATGTGGAAGGAAACCGGAGTACCCGGAGGAAACCCACGCGAACACAGGGAGAACATGCAAACTCCACACAGAAGGCACCCCAGCCGAGACATGATTTCAATGCAATTACAACACTCCCTCTGTGCCTGAGTTTAGCACCTATCATGTCTTTAGACCCTTGAGTAACTGTGGGGGAGTATCTGTATTTGTTAGAAACACCATCACGTCATGTCATATTACCCACAACCGTTATTCAGAGCTCCTGGATAACCAAATTACCTTTAACAAATCCCGCCTTTACTTCATTGATAACCTCAGATACCCATCAATGTCCCCCACAAATCTTGAAAATTACTTTAACATTGAGAGGATAATTATAAATCTAAATACCTTTTTGCTAGAGGCCATAAATTACCAAGCTTTTGAATGGCACACTTACACCTCTAAAAATTAATATGTTCAGCATTTCCTAGACTATGTTATTCCCACTTCATGATAACTACCCACTAGAAGTGCTACTATCACTTCTCTGATCCATATCAATCCACCTAGGCCCTCCTTGTATTCCACCATACATCTCGTCATTTCTGGATAAATCTGACCATAAATCAATTGCAGGCTTGGTGGTACCACCCTACCATCAAATGAGATTGTCTTTAGGGACATTTCCAGGGCAATCCTACTTCAGCTTATTGAAAACAGACACAAAATTCTGGTATTCCCCACAGATGGACCCAAATCACAGGGTTGCCACAGTCAGCTTCAGTTTTTACCATCACCTAAATAACA
>NC_056728.1:1688148333-1688192858 GCF_019279795.1 Protopterus annectens
TGGTACATGAAAGTTCACTTTATTTTTCCTCGGACGTTTCAAGTTACTGAACTTTAGTATTGCTCTGTATCCTTGAATTGCTCCAGGACCCATTTTCATTGGTTGTAAATTTATATACCCCGAAAATGTTTCATATTCCTCAGTTTCAATACTGACTTTATAGGCAAGCATTTATTAGAGCTAAATGATAAGATCTTAGAATCTACCAAGTGAAAAGCAGAATGAATTGTGAAGCAAATCATATGGATAAACAACAGAAGAAGGAAATGAGACCACGTGCTAGGATGTATAACAGAAATATATATATATATATATATATATATATATATATATATATATATATATATGGGTCTACTTCATTTCACCTAACTTCCAATTCACTGACCCCATTTCACTGAAATTTCATTTGACTGACACTTCATTTCACTGACAGTTCATTTGACTGACAAGTATTATTAGCAAGAAAATGGAATATGCCCCCTTCCCCACTGTAGTGCGACCCTGTAGTTAGAATACATAGTTGGGGGGGCACAGCCCCCCACAACGGGGGATGTGGGAGGTGAAGCCCTACACTTACTTTTCTTTTACTAAGCAATATTATATCAAAACTTAACAATATCATATGAAATGAAGTGGGCTGCGCTTAACACTTCTCTAATGGGCTGTGCCCCCCACACCCCTCAACTTTTAGTTATGTACTCACCATAACTTCAGATGTTTGGGATCCATCTCGCCTACATTCTGAATGATGGGTTCGGAGCCGATCCCTCGGCTCCGACTCGGCACGCTTATGCCAAAGAGCGAAGTCTCTTATTGGCTGAGCTTACTATATCCCAGGATGCACCACCATCAGTCCCCCAGATCTAGTTTGTCCGCATACATGCACACATGCATACCCTGCTTATATAACATCGTCAGATGAAACAAGATAAAAACAGTGGAGCTCAAAACGGTTCTATCTCTTCTGATCTGCAAGCCAGCGGGCAGGAGGCTGGCTACCAGGAATGTAGGCGCGATGGATGCCAAACATCTGAAGTAATGGTGAGTACATAACTAAAGATGTTATGTGATCCTATCTCGCCTACATTCTGAATGATGGGACAGCGTCCCTAGCACCTGAATCCTGGGTGGCTCACTGGAAAACACTCCTGAGTACCGTGGAACCAAATGAAGCTCGCCCTTTAGATGCCACATCCAATTTGTAGTGGGAAATGAAAGTGCGGGTTGGACCAAGTAGCCGCAGCACAAATTTCGAAATAGCGTAGCTTGGAATGAAAAGCTATAGAAGTAGCCATAGCTCTGGTAGAATGAGCTTTGATAGATGATGCAAGTTGCTTATTTGAAGAAGAATAGGCCTGAGTTATGCAATCTCTGATCCATTTTGAGATTGTAGCTTTGTGATGGTTTGGCCCAATTTATTATCTGAGAAGGACACAAACAACTGGTCTGACTTCGAGTTGCTGAGTCCTGTCTAAATAGAAGCGTAATTGCCTGTGAACATCCAATTTATGGAGAGTGTATTCTGCTTCGTTAGAGAATTTTGGAAAGAAAACTGGTAGTTCTAGAGATTGTTGAAGACAGAAACTAGAGCAGACCTTTGGGACAAAGGATGGATTAGGCCTAAGAGATACTCTATCTTTGTGGAAAATCAGATATGGTGGTTTAATAGACAGGGCTTGAAGCTCTGAGACTCTTCTTGCCAAGTAATAGCCACTAAGAAGGCCGCTTTCCATGATAGATATTTTAATTCGCATGTAGCAGCCGGTTCGAAAGGGGGAGATGTTAATGCGCCACACTAAATCAAGATCCCACGGAGGTGCAGGATGAAAAACTGGTGGTCTTAACAGACTCGCACCTTTAATGAACGTTTTGCATAGCCTGCTGCTCATCAAAGGAGGATCCGTGGACTCATGGAATTTAGAGATAGCAGCTAGTTGAACTTTAATAGTTGAGACAGAAGATCCCTGATTAAATAGGGATGTTAAGAATTTCAAAACCTCTGGGACAGGAGCAGTGATAGGGTCTAAGCCCTTGAGTTGAGCCCAGATAGCAAACCTCTTCCACTTACTGAGGTACAATTTGTTAGTGGTGGGTTTGTGGGCCGAAGACAAAATGTGAACAACTTCCGGTCTAGTGTGACTTCTAACTAAGGTCGGAAGTGGAGGAGCCAAGCTGTCAATTTCAGAGATTGAAGGGACTGATGCCAATGTCCCGACTGATGGATTAGCAAATCCGGGATCAGGTCTAAGGTCCACGGATCGTCCACTGCATGCTTTTTCAGGTAAGGAAACCATATCTGACGAGGCCAGTATGGGGCAATCAGAATCATTGAAGACCTTAGCTGAGAAGCTTTTGAATGACTTTGGGAAGGAGTGGAATTGGAGGAAAAGCATAAAGCAACCCTGTTGGCCAGGGTTGTGCTAGAGCATCCATGGCCGGTACTTCCTGATGTGGAATCAAGGAGAAGAACCTTTGGCACTTGGTGTTCTGTGGAGTCGCAAATAGGTCGCAGCACGGCGTCCCCCATCTCTTGAAAACCTGGGCTGCTACTGTGCGGTTTAGAGACCATTCGTGAGGAGAGAGAATTGTCCTGCTTAATTTGTCCGCCAATACATTTGACTTTCCCGGGATGTGGGTCGCTACCAAGAAGCGGTTGGTAGCTACAGCCCATTCCCACACTCTCATGGCGCCTCTGCAAAGGGGATACGATCTGGTTCCTCCTTGTTTGTTCAGATACCAAACCACCGACATGTTGTCTGTGTGGATGGCGATGATGCCCTGAGGAAGGAACTTGTGTAAGGCCTGTAGGGATAGAAGTACAGCCCTCATCTCCAACACGTTGATGTGGAGAAGAGCTTCGTCCGGACGCCAGAGCCCTGAACTAGCCTGCCCAGACAATGCCCCCCACCCTGTCCGGGAGGCACCTATCGCCAGGGAAACCAATGGAGGGGGGAGAACAAAGGGTATGTCCCGATCCAAGTTGGATGACTGAAGCCACCAGCGAGGTCCCTTTTGCATGTTTCCGTAATCATGATGTGATGATTGAGGGAAGATCTTGAAAGGACCATTGAGTTGATAAGAGCCACTGAAGAATCCTCATGTAACCTTGCTAGAGGAACTAAAAGTACCGTGGCAGACATTGAGCCTAGAACCTGTAGGACCATCCTGGCTGGGGCTTTGGATCTCGAGATCAGAGCTTGAACTTGGCCCTGTAAGGTTCGGATCCTTCGGCAGGAAGAAAGACACGCATCAATCTTGAGTCTATCTCTGCTCCTATAAACTTTATGCGCTGAGAGGGCAGCAAGACAGACTTTGACCAATTGAATGTAATCCCCAGGAAACCCCCAGGAGATGGTGGCTTTGAGGTTGTCCATAAGTAGATGCCTGGTGGTGGCAGTCAGGAGCCAGTCGTCGAGATAGGGAAACACTTGGAATCCAAGGCTCCTCAGGTGAGCCATTACTGCCAAACACTTGGTGAACACCCTGGGGCTGTGGTGAGACCAAAGGGCAGAGCACAAAATTGGTAATGACTGACTCCCAGGCTGAAGCGAGATACCTTCTGGACGCCTGATGTATCGGTATGTGATAATAGGCGTCCTTGAGGTCTATGGAGCACATCCAAACATCCTTCTCCAACAACGGGAGAATGGATTGCAACGTGACCATTCGGAATTTGGATTTCGTGACGGATAGGTTCAGTCTGCTGAGATCCAATATTGGTCTCAGGTCCCCTGTCTTTTTTGGCACTAAAAAGAACCTGAGTAATTTCCTGATCCGATTTGGTCTGCGGGGACCGGTTGATGACTCCTTTTTCTAGCAGCTTTAAAGCCTATGCTGCTATTTCCCTTTGACTGGGTGGTGGGTCCAGGATTTTCTTGAACGGAGGGGGTGAGTATATGAATGGGATGGTGTAACCTCCGGCAATTATCCAAAGCACCCATCTGTCCTGAGTGATTGACTCCCAGGCTTGTAGGTGCTTGGCAAAACGACACCCGACTGGCTCCGGACCAGCACAGCCGGGCAATCCCTCATGTCGTGTGGGAGGCTGAAGAGCCACGAAAGGACTCGCGGTCTCCAGAATTGCGGGGCCCTCTGCCGCCTCTGGGACGGCGTCTCCCTGAAAAATTTCCCGCCTCTGCCTCTGGACGGAATCTTCCTGCTGTTGGGAGAAAAACTTAGATTTTCGAACCACATTTTCCCCTCCTTTGGCCTTGGGGTAAGGCGAAAGGGAGTGGAATAACGGGCCCCACGGCAGATAACGTTTTCCCTCTTGCTCACAGCGGTAAGGGTGTCCTTCACCTTGGGTCCAAACAATGAGGACCCATCAAAGGGAGCGTCGGAAGGAAGACTTGAAGGCCTCCGAAACTGACACAAGCGGAGCCAGGCCTGTCTCCGTAGAGCCACGCCTGTGCCTGCCGCTCTACCCGCCCTTGGCCGCATAGGATATGAGCCTCATGGACGAGTTAGCAATTGACGAAGGATAGCCAACTGAGAGCTAACGGACTGGGCTAGCTGCTCAGGTAGGTTACCCGAGAGGAGTCTGACAACTCTTTGACCAGATCCCTCTGAAGCCTGGTAAAATGTGACAAATGATTCAGAGACCTTAAGGTAAAGGGGGCTGAAGTAAGGGTGCGCTTCGCACCTATCCATACTCCTAGACTCCTTATTAGGAGGATGGATGGACGCTGAAGCCTCTGCCACGATCCTGCTGTGTAGCAGATGCCACCACCATGGCATCTACAGCCACGCCTTTAGTAAGGAACTCCTTCTCGGGGAGCAGATAAGAATTTGTTTGGACGAGAAGGGAGTGGTTCCACACTATCCGGGTGTTCCCACGCCTTGACAAACTAAATCCAGAAGCTCGTCGAAGGCGGAGATACCCAGGAGGCGGAGGGCTGAGCCCCAAAGGCCTTGAGGAGCACTGATTCGTCCGCAGAGGGGGGTTTGGACATCCAGCCGCCTCGTTGTTTGAGGATCTCTAAGATGTCCGCAAAGGAGACATCATCCGAGGACGACTTAGGGGACCCTCTGCATCATCCATATCCGTGTCGATGTGATAGACTCGGGAGTCCACGTGCTTCCTCTTGCACGATCTCTTCCTTGGGGGTTCCTCTGGAGATGACTCCGAAGAACCCTCAGGAAGAGGGGAACCCCCACTGGGGGTAACCTCAGGCCTCGGGGCTCCGCTGGCTACGGACAGGGGAACTGCCAAAGACCCAGTCTCCACGCCCAGGGAAGGTGCTGGTAAACCGGAGAGATGGTCAAGAGGATTTGGCCAAGGCACTCCTCATGGCTCTGAAAGCCGGACCTCCAGAATCCTGGGAGAGTCCAGTCTCCGGGCCATGATAGTAGACGGAAGTCCCTCATGCGAAGCACCGAGAGGGAGGCACGGAACAGAAAGCAAAGGTCGCGAAACATCACCCGCGGGTCCAGCCGAAGAAGTCCGTACCAAACTCGGACCCGAGGGCCCGGGTTGGAGTAAGGGTCGGAGCCGACCCTGAGATCTCCACCGGCTCCAAGAGCACCTGCTCCGACGGAGCCGAAGCCGCCGGAGGAGGAATGGCAATGGGGGGGGTCATGGCCATCGGCTCCGAGGCCAACTGGGTCGGAGCGAAACAAATTTTGGAAGACTGGGGACTGGAAAAGTCTTTGGAGCACCCTGTCTATATCAGAATCCGACATTCTCAAGACCGAGAGGAAACAGAACGGGTTCGAGAAGACCTCTCCTCGGCCCCAAGGGACTAGGGGACCGGCTCGAGGCGACTCGATGAGAATCGGCCGAGGAAACACACACACCAGATTCCATCGGTGCCGAGGTAGACTTCGGCCGAGGAGGAAGTGTCTGAGCGGGCGACCCTTGTCGGCTCCGAGCAGTGGAGCCGACGAAGGTGACCCGCCTCGCGATGCCCCAGCCATCGGCTCCGAGGAGTCGATACTGGAGGCATCGAGGCAGACTGTTCGACCTCGGCTCAAGTCTTTGGAGCCGAAGGAGAGGCCTGCCTAGGTCTCTTGGCAGTCGGATCCGACGGACTGGTCGGAGCAAGCCCTTTTCTTTTGGCAGGAGTCGAGCGAAGACAAGGCTTCTTCAAAAGAGGGTTTAATCAACCCTTTAAGAATTAATTTATTTTTCCTCTCCTGGAGGACCCTAGAGGAAAAGCGTGACATACGCTGCATGACTCCTGCAAGTGCTTTGCCCCTAAACAATAAACACAAAGTAGATGGTCATCAGTAACAGACATCTTAAAAGCACATTTAGTACATTTTTTAAAGCCCGAAGGCCTAGGGGCTTGAGACATGATGTTAAATAATTCTGACAGGAAAATTAACAACTGTCGAATCGCTTATGACAAAAAACCCGAAGGCTTACAGAAACAGTGTGAAACACAAACTTAGGTGTAATAACCGGGAACTTTACAGACTAAAAGTTCAGTTAAACAGTTGACCGAAAAGGCCCTGGATTGAAAGGGGGCCGAAACAAACTCTAACCAATCACACACAAAAATTTCACTACTCAATCGTACACAAAAGGCAGCAATAGGCAGCAATAGCCGTTAAAACGGCTTTTGTGAAATACAAGCACAAAAACTGACAGAAAAAGTAGTTAATAAAAGCTACTCAGCCCAGCCAGCTCGAGACCACGTCCTTGCAGTTAAGCGGCAAACGAGATCTGGGGGACTGATGGTGGTGCATCCTGGGATATAGTAAGCTCAGCCAATAAGAGACTTCGCTCTTTGGCATAAGCGTGCCGAGTCGGAGCCGAGGGATCGGCTCCGAACCCATCATTCAGAATGTAGGCGAGATAGGATCACATAACATCTATATATTCTAACTCCAGGGTCGCACTACAGTGGGGAAGGGGGCATATTCCATTTTCTTGCTAATAATACTTGTCAGTCAAATGAACTGTCAGTGAAATGAAGTGTCAGTCAAATGAAATTTCAGTGAAATGAAAGTCAGTGAATTGGAAGTTAGGTGAAATGAAGTAGACCCATGCGCAGCTGTACTTCTGTACTTCTCTGTGAGTTACTGTGAACTGTCTCAATCATTATATCTTCAAGGTATGCCGCGTGCCAGGATCCCACCATACACCTGCTTGGAGGATGAGGTCCTCATTCCATACCTCCTTGACAACCATGAAACACTCTTCAGCCATGTGCCATAGGATGCACAGCAGCAGGATGCCCAGTGGAAGGAACTTCGCAGGAGGGCAAATGATGTTGGCGGCCACAATCACACCTATCAGCAGGTGCGCCAACACTGCACCGACCTCATTAGATGGGCGAAACAGCGTGCAAATGCAATTGCTAGGGAACAAGCTGCAACAGATAGGGGGGGTACTCACTCAGCCCCCACTCACACGTACCGAGGAGCTACTGGCCAACCTGGGGACAACTGCAGAACTCCATCCACAAGCTTTAGCTGGAATTGTGAAGGTGGGTGTCTCACAACCACTGAGCCAGGAGTTGCCAGGTAAGTCACTACTGCACATATAACACAACTATATTTCATATAGTTACATGTGTTACTGTACCATATTTAACATAGCATCATATGCAAGGCATGTATGCACACATGCCACATATGATAGTTTGCTACTCTATGTATGCACAGATGTGCATACTCCATAGTATAGTCTATTGTACTGGCTTATGTGCTAACATGTACATTGCACCCTGTAGCTATCACACAAGTGTGGATAATGATCTTACTGCTGTGACACTCCTATTTAGGTATCTCTGGCATTTCGCAGTGACAGCAGCCTGTTGCAGGTGAGATTGCTATTATTTATCAGGCTTGATAATGCGCAGATAATATTAATTGCATGCTATCTGCCATGTGGCCATTTAACTCACGTACACATAATGTATGGTGGTATGACTGTCGCACAATGTCATGTGCTATCTGACATGTCCATGACATTTTGTGGGCTGACTGCAACACTAGTTATCTATCCTGCAAAACATGATATCTCTCATCCCAAATATACCACCCTTTGTCTGCATAATCCTGTCCTCAGTGGAGCATATGACATCTATGGGTGTATGTCATATGGGACAACACTAATGTGAAATAGATGCTCATCACAACCATTGGACAAAACATGTTTACACATGGCCATGGAGGATGGCCAGAGAATGAAGCAACACACACAGTAGAAGGGATGTACATGTGTGTACACCCTGTTGTACATTGGCTTGACATAATACAACTATGGCCTTTGTGTAATGGTGATATTGCAGATGTGACACACTAAACATCATACAGGCCTGTGCACAGCTTGTGTAGGCATGACATCAAACCACCACATAACATGTCTTGAACGTCTTGAGTGTGTCACGACATAAAAGCTTTCACCTATACAGTATCCAAATACATACATGTGTTGCACAACATACACATACAACCACATCAGGCCACAGGTACAGTACATTCACCTTGCAGGTGTCAGACATCACTGTCATGCTTGCTCCTCATGTGCGTGAGCTACACAGATGGCATGTGGGGCATGGAGTATTGCTAGGTTAGCCATGTCTGGGCATATTTGCCAGGCATCAGCAATATGGTTGCAGATGTGCAGGGGTATCATCTGTATACCCTTCAGTGACCTGTGTCACACATTCCACATTAGGGTTTAGAGTGTATACACCTCAGTGATGTGGGTCACATTTCACATTAGATATGTATTGTATCTAAACACAGTCATGGCTATGAACACGTCTGTAACTCACACTGTATAGCAATAGTGAAGCCACATGATGCCCTGCAATTACTATGTACATCAGCTCAATGTGCAGTATGTCACTGTATATCTGTAGGCCGGACTGACAACATTGCGTCAGCTGAAGGTCCATGTTAGTATAACACGTCCCTGCATTGGGACATCATTACCTCACTGTATATTTCAAAGGACACCATTGTGTTAAACATGTATGCATGTTATTCAACACAACAGGAGAAGACATGTCATATTACATGTGATTGGCAAGGTCATATGCCACACATCAAGCTGGTGTACTGTTAACCTGTGCTGGTCTGTGGCACCATTGTAAAGTAGGGACAGCCATGTCAAACGTGTGTACAGCCACATGCACATTGTCTGTAGACTCAGCTCAGGGTTAAGCAGAATAATGTGGAACAGGCATGCACTGCTGTGGGGGAGATATGCAAGCTAGGGCTCAGGCAAACATAGTATTCACTCAACATACCCTTCTGCTCATGTCCTCCTCACACATAGGGGCAGTGGACAACACAAAGCATCAGTGGCAGATGTACACAGGTCAGCGATGGTCTGTTAAAATGTGGGGTATGTTGCACAAAACATGGCAGTGCAGTGCAGCGGTGCATAGTGCATGCATTGTGTTGCAGGATTGGGGCATGACCTATTAACACAAATGGTGCAACACAAGAATGTATGCTAACTACTACTATAATTGTGTAAGGTGCATGCCTTCTGGTATAACATATGCTTGCTGTTGTGTACAACACAGGGATGTATGATAACTACCACTATAATTGTCTAAGCTGAATGCCTGATAACAACCACTATATTTGTCTAAGCTGAATGCCTCCTGCCATATCACATGCATGTTGCATGCCATTGGGTGACATATCATGCATCCCTGTCTGTGTGTCTGTCTGTGTGTCTGTACTGTGTTATATAACTTGTAATGTACAGTTCTTGTCTACCCCTCACAGGTGTTGATGTAGGTGGATTGCTCTCCTGCGGTCCACCTGATGTTAGTGTCCCCGCAGACTCTAGCAGTGATGATGAAAGTATGATTGAGGCACAGGCAGGGTTGTCAGGGGCTGAATCTGTGCCATTGGTTGTCATTCCACCTGTATCCTCCTCATCCCTGCACACAGTTCTTATGCCTACACATACCCCATCACCAATGGCCATAGAGGAAGGACAGTTGGCAGGTGGTAGCATGGAACAGGAATGTGTGGAGACTATGGAAGGTATCCCAACTGACTGGTGATGTCCCACAAAGGCATGTGTCCAGGGCTGCTCATAGGAAAACTTCTGGCCAACATGCCCCTGCAAGACATAGCACATCAGCTGGTGTCACCAGACACATGTTTCAGGCTATAATGGAGGCACAGGCACATGCTGAATGGCACAACAGAGAAGGTCTGAGCCTTCAGAGCGCTGCTGTCCATTCTTTAAATGACAAGATCCAGGCAATTGCAAATGCTCACCATCATCTTGCAGATGTTTTCGATAGACAGTTGGGTGACATGGGTGACATGGTTGGAGCTCTTGACCGTGGCATGTCAATCCTCAAGCGTGGAATGTCTGTGCTGGATCATCTGGTGGGAGTGAGGTGTCGGGCACAAGGACGTAGGCCAGCTACATCACCTGTTGAAGGTCTACGTGAACATGCTACATCACATGCCCGCTCCCATAGTGGTGGTAGCAGCAGCAGTGCAGCTGGTGCTGTGCTGTCAACACCAGGACACAGCAGGCCATGTGCACGTGGTCCTGGATGGTCCCAACAGGGACACAGTTCCAGTGGACATGTGTCATCAGACAGTACCCAATCTGGACCTCTGCCTGGTAGTGCCCGTGCAACCACTGGCAGGCACAGGTCACGTGGCCGGACACCATGAACTGTAAAACATGCCCTGTACAGTCAGCAGCTGTCAGTAATACCCCTGTGTAGGCTAGCCACACGCCAGACCTGTGTGCATACATACACACACACACACACACACACACACACACACACACACACACACACACACACCAGTAACAAATGTAGGGCACAACACACACATGCATAACATCCATACATGTCCAATGAGATAAAAGGCCCTAACCCTCACACATGATGTCATCCAGTGGTGCAGCCTCGACCTCTGGCAAACATTATCACCCTATGCATATGATGATGCCTGTGCCACATCCCTGTCATCCACACTATCAGTGCAGGGACATGCTTATATGGTCGGATGCACAGGGTGAACATACTAGGAAGACATTTGTAGTTTACCATTGCTGAGTAGTGTTGACAGGCAGCAGACATACCATGTACTATAGTTTTAGAATGCATTTTGTACTTGTGACAGTATGCATCATGTGTAACAACAGTAACTTCATGTTGATCTTGATGTTCTGCCTTCCTCTTTCATTTGTACTTGCATGTGCCGGGGATGTCAGTGTTTGCAGTTAGTGTCACATATGTAAATGTAGGCTACTTACAGGTCTGTATGACAATACCTGCATGCACCTTGTAGCTTCCACATCACAGTTATAATCTCCCGAGTTTCAAACATGTTTACTGATCTAATGATCCAAGAGCATGATAACTGTGTAGTAAGCTACTTTGGCCAGAACCATCACATCCATAGTGGGTGACATCACAGGTATAGTTACCTGGAGCATGGAGGAGGTAAAAGAGTGGTTTAGCAGATGACAAGGGTAAAGGCCAGTGGAAAAAGTGGTTTCACATTGGGAAGCAGTAATACCCGCTCTCATGACAGGATGCAAGCACACACTCAGGGAGTCACAGACACAGTAACACACCCATGGATTCATAGACACAGTAACACACACACAGTTGCCAGTGTTGGGATGAGAACCCCTGCCTATGTGCAAATCCTCATTATAACACTATGCAGTTACAAGGCACGCCACAGAGATTACACATGTACAGGTAGTCAGAATGGCCCAATATCGAGGACATCAACAGGGATACTAGATTGCGGTGAGTGTATGTGTGGAGGGGGCTAATCAGTAGGCTATGTAACAATAAGCCTCACCCCAGAGTGTACATGTTTACAGGTGGTTAGAATGCCCTTCTAAGATTGATGACATCAACAGGGATGCTAGATTGCATTGAGTGGATGGGGGGAGGGGGTCTTATAATTTCACTTGGTAAAATACACCCTCACTCCAGGGAACAGACAGCCATACATACACACACACACACACACACATATATACACACACACACACACACACACACACACACACACACACACACACACACACACACACACACACACACACACACACTGTGGCATTCACAAAGATATACACCTAATGTCACACACATACAGACACTTGATGTGTGAGATTCAAACTCCTGCCTATGTCTTGCTTTCTACACTTCACTCTGTACAGATGTCTACAACAGTGTACAGGAGAGTAAAAAACATTTGGGATGTATTCCCCAGCATACATGTCATATATGGAAACACACACACACACACACACACACACACACACACACACACACACACACACACACACACACACACACACACACTCATACGTGCCAGTACTGTGAATCAAACACCTGCCTATCTCATGATAGGTATTGCAGAGTTACAGCATCATCCCATGCAGTACAAAGCATACTGACTCTTTCCTTTGCCAACTGTGCTGATATATGCACAATATATGCACAGGGGAGGTGTTACTGTTACAGGTGTCAAGAGGTTTGCCTTCAGTGTCACCCTTACTGCATTCTACATTGTGTGTCTTCCCCTTCACTTAATAAAACCATAGCTTAGCTGTTACACAGGTTAATACATGCCACATGGATTGTTGTATGATATGCTAGGTGTCATGGGTGACCAGTAGAGAGGGAATATTACCTCTGTCAACATAGATATCAAACCTTATGTACTGTTATCATTCAGCAGCCATGGAACTATCTTCCATGTGCATGTGTGTAATGAATGTAGCCACCTGTATGTACAAAGGACAACAACAGCTATGGTATTTTCATTTATGTTGCATGAGTGTGGGATGTACATGCCCAGGGCAGGTACATCTAGGTCATATTCAACCATGAGGGTGTTGTTTACTGGTGTACAGCAACAGTCAATGTTAATGCTGACAACATCTGAGGGATCCTGGTATGTGTACAACAGACCTGGTTACAAACAATGATATTGCATTGCATAACACATTATGCAACTGTCAGTACATGGGTACTTCGCACAGTTGATGTAGGGCTAGGTACAGTCCACCAGTTGAAGGTTATTTGGTGTTGTACCATACTATTTCATATCACATTTATGGATGTGTGTTGGTAGTCTGAGGACATGGTGGTGGGTGTATATGAGGATACAACTTAGAATGCAGCCTTTGCCACTGTCACCTGTACCTGACTCATCTGTGATAAATTATGTTGGAGTAGTGGTTTTGGATCATTTCATGCCTGTGGACTTTTTTTGAGGCAACAGCACAGAGTGGGTTGTTTTTTTCTTGTGGTGTTTTTTCCACTCTGGTCACTGGTGTTTTGGTTTCTACAGTTTTATTTTACCAGTGGTGTGTGTTGCCAGACTCAACGGATTTTTCAAAAAAAGTTGAAATACCAGGAATTTTCCTTTTTGACTGGGCAGGAAAATTAGTGATATTGGTATGCCTTCTGTGTTCGAAGAGAACAATGCTTTTAATGGATCAACTAATTTAACCAACATTGAAAACGGAGCTCTCGGGGACAATAATATTTTTCAGCTTGCCCTCACACTCACAAATAAAGTAACTCAACTGCAGGAAGCTGTTGAGAAACAACAAGACCCAAAGGTACAGGACTCTGAGGCCAAAGGGAGCCGACAAGACAGTGTTGTGGATGAATCATCATCAGGAGCAACAAATCGAGGCTCCAGAGAAAACACGGCGATGTTAACAACGGCAACGACTGACTCTATTCCTTGTGGACAGAAACCAACTTCAGAGACTGTGGGGCATAATGTGAATTGATTCCAGGACTGGTTCAGTAGTGACTTTAGGTTGTTAGACATTCGCACAGAAGACGTGGAGGAGAACATGGACAAAAAATTCAATGATTTAGAACAATCGCTTTATAAGGTACGTAACTTACAATGCAATAATGCATATTTAGCAGAATGCATTAAAAACCGCAAAGTACCTAAGGGTTTAAGGGTTTATACATTCCCTAATGGACTTAAAAGAGGACAGAAAGAATGTGATGAATTATGTGAAATGTTCGACCGTTATGGGTTCGAACTCATGGAACTTATTATCAAGTTAAATAACAATAAGGTCAAAGAAATGCTTGTTGATATTGAGAAATGTAATTAAGCTATTTTAAATTGTTAATTTTAATAATGTTTCTGTGAAATATAATATGTTTTTTGATAAAGTTGAGGAACAAGTAGAAATTAATATTGAAAGGAAAAAAAGAAAGTTAGCTATGGATGAGAATGTGTATAGAAATCAAACAGCTTACCCCTTCTCAAAATCTTACTTTGGTGAAAGCTATGAAGGTGACAATGTTTCAAGGGCTGAAATGTTCAATAACAGGCAGGGCAATCCTCAGAGAGAGAGTGTAATGGAAAATGAGTATGACCAAGAATATCCACCCTTAAGAAGATCTGAGAGGTTACAAAATAAAAGAAACAACTACAGGAACCATGACTTTTTTACCTCAGGGTTCTACCAGGGAGAAAGGTTTCCTGCCCCAGAACAAGTGGAAGAAGAACAGCTACAAGTAACACTTAATGAAGTGGGGCAGGAAGTAGACATTCTAAGCTCTTTTGGTGGGTTGCTGCTGTCTTACCAGGGTTTTAATATTTTAATTACGCTGGTATTAATATTGATAAGAATATTTTCACTTTATTAATGAAAGGTATTAAATTTATTCCCTCAAAAAAAGGAGATGTAAGCTCTGTGTTAACTGAATCAAAATTTTTACAAGGAAAATGAACCTGAAATATATGTTTAAGGACAACAATATGGTTGGGGAGAAGGAATGGCTCCGAAGAAAAAGTTGTTTTAATCCGCCACTTCATCCCTTAATAGGAATTTTTGATAAAGTTTGCTCCCACAAGATTTTTGAGTATTTTAATGAAATTAAGTCTAGTAAATTTAATTTAAATAGGGAGGAGAGCTGTTTACTGAGGGAACTAAGAAGTAATGACCATCTGAGGTTCATGAAACCAGACAAGGGGGGTGGGATGGCTATAACCAATAAGGAAGATTACAATAACAAGATTTTTTCAATGTTACAGCAGGAAGAGAAATACCAAAGTGTTTCTAAAAATGAAATAAATATTTCCCATAGGAGAATCCAGATGATGTTAGAAAATGCATTGTTGCAAGGTGTCATAAATTAAGATGTATACGGTTTTCTGGTGAATCAAAACCCTACTATTCCGGTTGTTTTCGGCATACCGAAAGTCCACAAGAACATCAGGGATTCCCCATACAGGTTGATTATAACTTGTCAGGACAGTTCTACCTACTCTTTAGGGTTTTTTGTGGACAGAATAGTAAGGAAGTCCTTGGCTCCTATTGAACATTTGTTAAGGGACTCTTGGGACTTTTTGGGCAGAATCAACCAGGATGTATTTTCAGTGAGTTTGAGTTTCTCTACTATGGATGTGGTTGACTTGTTCACCTCGATACCATACAAAACTGGTTTAGAGCTTTTTTATGAAGTATTAGTGGAAAAAACATCATTAAGTAATACTATGGTGAACTTTATTATGACACTAATGGAAATCATCTTAAAAAATCATGATTTCACTTTTGAAGGAGAATACTATCGTCAGGTTAATGGTATAGCCATGGGTACTAGTTGTGCACCATTGTTTGCAAATCTTGTAATGTATGGGTGGGAGAGGTTATACATTTTTAACACCCCTTTTTCCATGTATTGGACTCACTACTTGCGTTACCTGGATGATATTTTTATTTTATGGAAGGTGGGAGATAAACATGAAGAATTTATGGAATATATAAATAATTTAAGTGAATATTTTAAATTCACTGGTACTTCTAATAATAACAGTATCAATTATCTTGATGTTTTACTTAACAAGAATTATGGAAACATGAAATTTGAATCTCAAATTTACAGAAAACCCATTTTTCAAATGATTACTTAGAATTTAAAAGTAGCCACCCGCTATATACAAAAAGAACTATAGTAAAGGGTCAAATGGTCAGGGTAGCAAGAATGTGTTCTAACATTGATATAGTAAAGAGAGAAATGGGCACCCTAGTAAAATTTTTTCTCTGAAAGAGGTTACCCGTTAGAATTTGTACTACCCATTTGTGAGCAAGTTATTAGCAAGTGGGGTAGTAGGTACAACCCCCTGCTGGGATCCTGTTTAGTGAAGGAGAATGAAACTAACATAAGGAAAGATTATACCCAATCCATGGTGGTGACTTATGGAGAAACAAGTAGTAAGATTAGGGATATTCTCAAGAAAAATTTGGTGTTGTTTAAAGGGAACGAGGAAATATTAGATATAGTAGGACAAGAAACAACATTTGTTTCTAAAACTAACTACAATTTAAAATTTTTATTGAAACACCCCATTAATGTTAAGAACAATGTGAGAGGGACAACTAGGTGTTGAATTTGTGAATATTGTAGGTACATTTTAGTGGGAACCTCAGTATAGTTGGAAGTAAGGGATAGGGAGATAAAATTAGCAACAGGTTCCTGTATTACGAAAGGACTGGTATATATAGCTATTTGTCAGGAATGTCAACATTTCTACATAGGTTAAACCAAAAGAACTTTCAGAAGGAGGATCTATGAGCATTTATATGCTGTGAGAAAACATGATGAAAATAATGCTATATATAGGCACATTAAAAACAATCCCAACCACTCTTTCTTATTTGGTATTCTGGAGGTTACTGGTAGCAATCCGAGAGGGGGTAGTTGAAAAAATAACTTGGAGAGGGCAGAAATAAGGTGACAATTGAGACTTAATGCCATGGTAACCCCAGGCATTAATGACAATGTATCTATAAAACCTGAATTGAAACATAGGGCTACTACTTTGTAATTAGAAAAGAACCTTGTTTAGTAAACAACATTTTTTTCCATTCACAGAAACGTTAAAATTTATTATATATTTTTAACAGTTTCTATATGGTTACTATGATTCAAATTTTAATTAGTTAATTGTCAGTATAAAAGTGGGAATGGGTTTTAGAAAACACAGTTCTGAAGAAGTCCTAGAGCAGGACGAAAGTGCTTGACTGTGTTAGATACACTACAGTTGTGTTCTACCTATTTTATATGGTTTTTAAGCTATTTGACTGCTTCGACTGGCTTGAGTAATAAACCTGTGTTTTACCAATATTTTGGATCATTTCATGCATGTGGACTTTTTTTGAGGCAACAGCACAGAGTGGGTTGTTTTTTCCTTGTGGCTTTTTTTCCACTCTGGTCACTGGTGTTTTGGTTTCTTGGAGTAGTGGTCTTTACTTGTGAGTAGCCTTTATGAATATGTGGACACCACCACCTGGAGTCATCCGTACCAGTGTTATGTCCCACATGTCTGTTGCTGTGTTATATGGTGGTAGTGCTATTGTGCACTACAGAGCCATCAGCCAGGTGTTCCTCACTGCACAGATGTCAGTATTCCCCATTGTAGGTTCTACTTTGAGCAAATGGTTTACAAAAGCCACACATCTAGCCCTGGTTAGCATAAGCATCCAATGCAATTTTCTTGTAGGTGTCAGGGTGTTACTTCTGTGTTTAGGACATTTGCCTTGGAATGGCACTATATGGGTAAATGTGACCTAGGTATTATCCACACTCTCCTGAAGCATGGATGCATGTGATCTGTGACAAAGGCTTGTCTTCTTTCAGTCATGTCATCCCAGAATGACAGACACTAGACAGCCTCATAATTACAGCAGGACATTGGCTCATTGTTTTGGTCAAACAGTTGCCACTTGTACCAATGCATCACTGCGAGTAGCAGTATTGTGCTTGGTATCAAATGCTACATCTAAGGTGACAGACAGCAGCAGACATTGTGTAGATGACCGATGTCAGATATACTTAGTGGAGCGGTCCTGCTAATAATGACAACTACTGACACAGCTGGGAGAGGTCATCTTGACACCTGCACCTCAGTACCATTAGACAATGGGGCTCACATATTATGCTTGCACATGCCACTGTTCCAAGTATAATGCCACTGTCCACAACCTGATATCAATGTATGCCTTTCAGGGCAGCAATGTGTGTGACGCATGCTGTACTTTGCATCCACCTGTGTGTCCCAGTTAACCAATTGTCTGTCACTTCCACACATGCATGATTGTGTATACTACATATATATGGCAGTACTTTATGTACATGTATGCATGTGTATCACACAGCACAGACACAGATGTATAATTTATGGGCCACATACAGGTATCTGGTAGTAAACCTGTATGATGTGCATATATACTGACAGTTAAGATGTACATAACTGTAAACCTGTGCGTTTACAATAGGAGTCCATTACAATGTGTTCTGTACATCTAAGTGTATGAGCATGCACACTGTGGCCTTCTGTGGTTAGAATCAGAGTGCATCCCAAACAGCCCTGTGCTACTAAGTGTATGAGCGTACCCACTGCCACCTTGTGTATTTTGAGTCAGTGCATCCAAACAAGCCCTTTGTTTCTAAGTATGTGAGCATGCCCAGTATAACCTTGTGCAGTTGTAGTCAGAGTGCATCCCAAATGGGCCTGTGCTTCTAAGTGTATGAGCATGCCCACTGTAACCCTGTATAGTGATAGTAGTTGTCCATTCCACAGATGGGCATACTCCAGTTCAGGGCTTGCTGTGCTACAACTATACCTCCCAGGCCTACCTATGTCTTACCTGCAGATGATGTGTCTTGTTTGTGCATACAGGTTGTAATGGACTCCTACTGTAAACACACAGGTTTACAGCTATGTACATCTTAACTGTCAGTATCCCTGTTGATGTCCTCAGTCTTAGAAGGGCATTCTGACTGCCTTGAAATGTGTAATCACTGGGGTGAGTTTCATAATGGCGTAATACTGTAATAGTGATCTATAGATAGGCAGGAGTTCTGATCCCACCACTGGCAACTGTGTGTTTGTATGTGTGTGTGAGCAAATGGCTAAGTGTGGTTGTATGTGTGTGTATTGGTGTCTGCATCCTGTCATGACAGTGGGTTTTACTGCTTTCCAAAGAGAAGCCACCTTTTGCACTGGCCTTTATCCTCGTCATCTGCTAAACCACCCTTTTCCCCCTCCCCACTGCAAGTAATCAGTCCTGTGATGTCACCCAGCTCAGAAGCAGAATCAGATTAAGTGTAATTGTATGGGCTCTGTGGCACATACCCCAACTGCATACCTCTCTACTAGTTACCTTTACATAGGCAGGCAGCCACGGTGGTGCAGCAGTTAGCATTGTCGCCTCCCAGCCAGAGGTTCTCCAGTTCGATTCTTGGCTGGAGTGCCTTTTGTGCAGAGTCTGCATGTCCTTCCTGTGTTGCGTGGGTTTCCTCCGGGTGCTCCATTTTCCTCCCACATCCCAAAGACATGCAGTAGGTGGACTGGACACTAAATTGGCCTTAGGTGTGTGTGTGTGTGTGTGTGCCTTCTGTGGAAGGTTGGGTGCAGGGCTGGCAACTCAATATCGTAAAACTCCACTGCCAATCATGAGCGGACAGATGATCCACTGTGGCGACCCCTAACCGGGCAAAGCCGAAAGAAGAAGAAGAAGTTACCTTTACATAGGCAAGACTTGTAAGCACAATACTGGCAAGTTTGTGTGTGTGTGACCACCCTGTAACCAGGCATACACATGTGTTATGTCTTTTAACATGCTGCACACCATGGTTGTCATCTGTGGTAAGTGGAGTCTACAAATTATTACATAGTTAGGAATAGAAAAGAATAGACAGTCAAGAATGACTAATGTTGGGTATGTTATTTTCCTGTGCCACTGTCGAGCTGTGACACAGAAGTTCTCTCTGGGGTGTATGTCAATACCCATCAATCCCCCACCCAAACTCCACAATCCCCGGGGTATATTTCCTTAGCCATCATTCCCCACTCCAAACTCCACATACATAACAACCATCCCTTCTCTGATGAACTGATTAAGATTTAAATGTTATAATACAAGAGTTGCCTGTTTTGTGTACACGTCAATTCCTTTGGAACCCTTCTGTCTCACAAAGGGTGTTCAGACATGTTTATATATATGGCTATAGCTGTGTCTGTGTAAATGCATATATATATATATATATATATATATATATATATATATATATATATAGATAGATAGATATATGTGTGTGTGTGTGTGTGTGTGTGTGTGTGTGTGTGTGTGTGTGTGTGTGTGTGTGTGTGTGTGTGTGTGTACACATCCCGTAAGTGCATATATATATATTTAGTATTTAGTTATAACAGTTGTACATATGTAGACTTGTCTATGTTGTTTCACAGAGTACAGTACATTAAAGAGTACTGTACATAAGTACACAAAGTGACTGTCCCATTTGTTTTCAGTACTGTGAATACCTGTAGTAAAATGTGTATTATAAAAACCATGAAACATGTATGCATCCCAGATGGCTTAGTGGTATGTCCAGTGATCATGGTTTGGGTGGTTCTGGGTTCAAGACCTGCAATGGTTGTTAATAATGTCATTTAGAACTGAATAAGGCGGGTGTCAATGTGTTTTCACAGCAGGTACACACAGTAAAAAGACATGTACAACTTGCAGTACACTTGAAATTACCTTCTTTTGCAATCCTGCTGATGTCACCCACCTAGAAATACACCTCTGGGAGTGTTGTTACCCAGTAATCTCTGTAGTGTGTTCAGTAACTGTGTAATGTGTAATGTGATAAGTTAGTTGGTAGGTGTTCTAATCCTCAACTTGCCAACTATGTATGTGTCTGTCTGCCTGAGAAGAGAACAATGCTTTTTAGAGTACGCCACTCCTTACAATTCACATACTCAACTTTGACAAGGATGCTGATGTCACCCACCTAGAAATACACCTCTGGGTCTGCTGTAACCTAGTTATCTTTGTAGCATGTCCTGTAACTGTGTGAGGCTGTAGTATAATAAGCTAGCTTGGTAGGTGTTCTAATCCTAAACTTGCCAACCGTGTATGTGTCTGTCTGCCTAAGAAGAGAACAATGCTTTTTAGAGTACGCACAGTCCTTACAATTTATATACTCAACTTTGGCAAGGATGCTGATGTCACCCACCTAGAAATACACTTTTGGGAGTGATGTAACCCAGTAGTCTCTTTAGCCTGTCCTATAACTGTGTAATGCTGTAGTATGATAAACTAGTTTGGTATGTGTTCTAATCCAAGACTTGTCAACTGTGTGTGTGTTTGTCTACCTGAGAAGGGAACAATGATTTTAGAGTATGCACACTCCTTACAGTTCATATACTCAACTTTGGCAAGGATGCTGATGTCACCCACCTAGAAATACAACTCTGGGACTACTGTAACCCAGTAATCGCTGTAGCGTGTCCTGCACCTGCGCACTGCTGTAGTGTGATAAACTAGTTTGGTAGGTGTTCTAATCCCAGACATGCTACTGTGTGTGTGTGTGTGTTTGCCTGAGAAAGAAGCACTGCTTTTTAGAGTATGCTTACTCCTTACAATTCATATACTCAACTTTGTCAAGGATGCTGATGTCACCCACCTAGAAATACACCTCTGGGACTGCTGTAACCCAATAATCTCTGTAGCACTTCGGGTAACTGCGTACCACTGGAGTATGATTTAGAACTGTGACAGGGTTCCATCCACAACCATGGCAGTTATGTGTGTTTCAATGTCTGTGTAGGGAGCAATGCATTATAGCCTACTTACTCGCATGACATTTACAATGCCCTACTTTGGTAATCCTGCTGATGTCATTCCTTGTCAAATACACCTCTGGGGAAAGCATTCCTTCGTAATCCTTGTGGTGTGTCTTATATCTCCATGCAGTAGTGTGATATAGATCTTGGTCATGGGTTCTATACCCGTGGATGTGTTGTGTGTGTCACACTGTCTGTTTTTTTGAGCAATGCATTTTGGGCTACTCACTTGCAAGAAATTAGAAATGCCCTACTTTGGTAAACCTGCTGATGACATTCCTTGTGAAATACACCTTTGTGTAGTATAATAAACTAGTTAGTTAGGAGTTCTATTCCAAGACAGGGCAGGTGTGTTTGTGTGTGTCTGACCATCAGAGCCTGTGTGGAGGTGGCTGTGAGTGTCTAACCACTGGACATGTTGAGAAGTGGGTTTTGTAGTTTTCCTATATGGTGGCCATATCACAATGTCCACCTCACGAGGACTACAGATTTCAATCAGCCAAGAGAATGGGTTGGCAAGCCATACCCCTACATCTGGCAAAAGGCCTGGTGAACAAAGTAAGCAACCCTACTATTACCCAGAATATGGTCTGAACCCATGTGTCATACACAAACACACTTGCCTAGAAAATCCCGCTATGTTGCTAATACCCTGCACATTGTTGATAGGTAGTAGGCATGGTGTGATTTCAGTGGGCTGCAGAGGGCATGGTACCTTGTTCACCAGTACAATAGGCACATAATTGCGGACAATGCGCCTTCACTATGTTCCCCACTGGAAGCCTGCAGCATATATGGTGCAATCAAATGTGATCCACAAAGGACATACAATGCCTTAAACAAATGCCTTGTATGGACAGATGCCATTGTCACCAAGGAATGCCTGTATCATGCTATCAATGTAGGTGCAGGGTCAACCTGCTGTCGATTACAGGTCCTGCCACACCAGGCCAGGATTGGCAGATCTGATGATAACAGTGTACATAACATGTGCCAGGCAAACTATGTATACTTAAACATGTCACTGTACATTAATGTGGGACTTGCACATCCCAGGTAATTTCCATGTTAAGGACTATCAAACACAGACATGGCATGCATTGCAAAGCAATGGCCACACACAATAGTAACCAGGATGACAGGATGGTTAATACAATACCCATCTGTGTGGGACATTGCAGACACTACAACCCTGAACCACACTGCAGATCATTGTCAGGTGGCCTGATGCTAAGGATCACCCCTCACCCAGCCTTGTACAGCCATCTTGCATAGCCAACCACTACACACCCATGAAGCAATGCACACATGCATGTCAGTACTAGCACCTTATGTCTGCATGTGGGGTATGATGTTCCCAACCACAGTCACACCCAGTAGAACTTCCATTGGCATACTGACTGATGTCAGGCACGTTCACATGCCCTAACCCATATAACCTCAGGATAACCCCTGTGGTGCATGTAATACCTGTGCATTACTGTAGTGTGGCAAACTAAGTAGTTAGGAAGTGTATTTGTGAGCCTGCCAAAGTGTGCCAATGTGACTGAGTCCCTTAGACAGTGTGGTTGTGTTGACAATGACATCCGTTCATGTGGACAGCCATGTGTGCTACACCTAATGTATGTCTACTATATCTCTGTTGCAGATGTCGCTCACCAGCACACATATTATGTTCTTACAGCACACCAACATGTCAGCTATGTGGCACATGGAGTAACTGCATACACTTGTAATAGTAATGGCTAGTCAGTCAGGGGCTTGAACCCCTGTACTGGTAGGTGTGTGACAAAAGATGCTTAGGTCTTAGTCTCCCAGCCCTTCTCTGATGTACTTTGCCTCTGTCTGTCCCTCCCACACACACTCTGGTGGATGTGGAGATGTACACCTGCTCAGCAGCAGCTTGTGTTTTCTAAGTGATGGTCATGATCAGGTGATGGCTTCTGCACCTATTGCAATCCTCTTCTAGCTGATTGCATGTGGAACACCTGTGGTGACATTCCCATAGCCAATTACATGGAAACACAGTACAATATCTAGGAATATCATGTTGGCGTTTACCCATGACAGTCGCTGTGAGTGGAACCTGGATCTGGTGTTTGTTAAACAGCATCACAGATGAAATCTGGATATTCTTCAAACAGCGTGCACAGTGGAAAATAAACTAAAGACAGGAGGGTGATGTGTCAGACATGACTATATCATGTAAGTGTAGCTATGCTTCATTCAGACTACTGCCAATTTAACATGTTGTGTGTGGTAATGGCTAGTCTGCATGTTTTAATAACTGACAAGACAGTGATCTGTTTGTGAGTAAACCCCCATCTGTAGGGTCATCTGTGGACAAATCAGTGTGTGGAACCATTTGTTTCTTGTGCTACTCACAGAACACACATCTGTGAACTGCTGAAGCATAGTGTGAGGATTGCAGTCAGTACAAGGTGACAGTGATGAGAGTTACTGCCATTGCATCCCTGACAGGACATACCTCACAGGAAACAGTGGTATGACAGTCACTGTCTGAGGTTATCACAGTGACATGCCAATAATGGGCTACTGTTCATAGCTGCAGTCACAAGTCATCTACACTTTGGACAGATGTCATGCAGTATATATGATGTGTTGTGCTCCCTCTGCAAATGTATGATATCTGTTGTCTTGGGTTAATGGTAATATCTATGTATGCTGTTATAAGTAATCTTGAATGCTATTGACTATTACTAAGTCTTATCTGTGTTAAAACTGCAACACCATAAGCTGTATGGGATTGGAGGTCCCGGCGGAACCACCTGTCCCACTTCAGTTGGCCATGGCACCGGGCACCAGCACGTCTGGGGCCCAGCCTTGGACCTCCACCTCTGTTGGCTCTGCACCACCTTCTGGTGGAACCACCACTGAGGATGGGGCTTGCCCCCCCCCTGGGAGCAGGTCCAGACAGGAACTTGTCAGCCAACATACAGTCCAGGCCATGGTGCATAGGGAGCTCAATAAGGGGTTTCAAGGCCAGCTATGCCAGCTCGAGGGCAGAGTGGCACATTTGGAGGGTGAGCCTGTCCCTCCTGGACAGCCCCCAGCACAAGTGAAAACCACAGCTGCCAACAATATCAAAACGTAGAACACACAAACTCAGTTGAGTAAAAACAGTCAACCTTTATAAAACACAGAGCTTTCGGGCAAACACCCTTCATCAATGATTAACATAAGGTACAATTAAAATTCAGTTTAAATACACCCAGAACACGTCACATGACTTGCAGCCAAAGTCACGTGACCAACTGCATCACCATATAATACAAAATTGGTACATATTCATCAACACAAAATACTTCACCTACCTATGTGTTTTATGTAGGTGAAGTATTTTGACCAATATATGATGATATGCATGATCACAACCCCTAACACAGCCACCTTTGCAGCTGGGAAGTTGCAGTAGTGGCTGCCCATGGGTGAGGACCTCCATCCCCCTGTTTCCATTTGGGGGCTCATGGGCTTGTGACTGCCAAACACCCCTCCTTGTACAAGGTGTATCCCCCCACATGTGTCATATACCGCCCCTGTTGCTGTCTTGTCTGTCTTTTCTGTCATCCTACCCAACCTATCCTCCACGAGCATACCTACTCTCCTTCCCCAACATCCCACTCTCACCTTACAAAAACAGAAACAAAAGGCCAAGCTGTTCCCAGAACAACTTTTGCCCCATACATAGCAGTCCATTTCACACACGTGTCCACTGGACACATGTAACCTTTTTAATTTGCATCACAACATACTACTGTTGTCCTCACCCCTCTTTCAGGCACACAATCCTGGTATGCACATGACTCGTAAAGGTTCCAGGTACACGTGACACAGATGGCCCCATTGTACACATGACACTACCGGTCCCTCTATGGTTACCCCATTTAACGTTTTAATGATGATGATGATGTTGCACACAGCACCTTGCAAGAGTACTGTTCTCACATAATGATTGGACAGGAACTGTTTTGTTAATGTAAATAAAATGCTCAAAGTAATGTATTTGGGCAATGTACAAATGTTTGCGTGTATGAGTGACACATGTCTGTCTGAGGGAGTCTTGATATTGCATAGGACAACACCACTACATAATACAGGAGTTGCTGGTGTTTCCCTTTTCATTCTTTTTTAATGCTTTGTTGTCACATGGTATGTTCTTGATATATCTATATATATATATATATATATATATATATATATATATATATATATATATCTGTGTATGTATATATATCTGGACTTAAACACACACACATACATATACATAATGAAATACATTTCCTATACTGTTGAATGACTGTGCTGGATGATATGTTTGTGATAACATCTGATGTCTGTATATCTGCCATAGCTTAGTGGTAAATCACATTGGCTATGGTGTGCAGGATCCTGGTTTCGAGCCTTGCAGAGGTCATTTATTTTGTTGCTGGGCAGAACAAGGGCCATTGGATATGGAGTGATTAAGGCACTTTTAAGCAGTTGTGAGCGGGTGTGCGAGGGTTTGCGCAATGGTAAGCAGTGGTTACTTTTGGTTACAGTTTCTTACACTCAGTTACCTTCTTGATTGCTTAACCTGTGTAGGCAGTGCTTGCCCCCGTGCAAACAGGCTGAAACCCGCTCACTGCTGCTTAAAAGTGCTTACTCCCACTTACCCCCGCGCTAATTTCTTTAAAAGAAAAGAAAAAAGGGGTGATAGAAAAGTGGTGAAAAAGGGGCACAAAGAGGGAAAGACAGTAGGCAAGGTAGCTAGGGATGTGCAGGAAGGGTGTAGGGAAGGTCCATAGCTGTCCATTTCTTCTACAGCAACGGCTGTGCATATGCAATAAATTTGGCAGTACATTTGGACACTCACAACCCTGAGAGAGGGGTGAGGACAACAATAGTATGTTGTGATGCCAGTTATAAAAGTTGACATGTGTCCAGTGGATACAAGTGTGAAATGGACAGCTATGTATGGAGCGTGCTTTTTTTTTGCGGGAACATATTGCCCTTTTTTCTTTTATGTTTAGGAGAAAGTGGGATGTTGGGGAAGGAGAGTAGGTATAATCAGGGAGAATAGGTTGGGTAGGATGACAGACAAGAAAAACAAGACGTGTAAAGGGGTGGTATATGACACATGTGGGGGGAAACACCTTGGACGGGGAGGGGTGTTTGGAAGTCACAAGCCCATGAGCCCACAAATGGATACAGTGGGACTGAGGTCCCCACCCATGGGCAGTCACAACTGCACCTTTACAGCCCAGAAGGTGGCTGTGCTGGGGGCTGTCTAGGAAGGGCAAGCTCACCCTCTAGTTGTACCACTTGGCCCTCAAGCTGGCATAGGTGGTCTTGAATCTCCCTGTCGAACTCCCTACGCACCACAGCCTGGACCATACCATGGGTGACAGGTTCCTGTCTGCTCCAGCTCCCGGGGGGGGCAAGCCCCATCCTCTGCAGCGGTTCCACCTGAAGGTGGTGCAGGGCCAATTGATAAGGAGGTCCTAGACTGGGCCCCAGATTTGCTGGTGCCCAGTGCCATGGCCAGCTGAGGTGGGACAGGTGGGTCTGCTGGGATTGGCCTTTGCATACGAGCTATGTGGTAGCATGTTTAAGGCAGATATGGGTTAGTAATAGTCAAAAGCATTCACGATTAGTTGTAACAGCATGCATAGGTATTCCCATTATCCAGGGCACCAGATATAAAATAGTTGCATAGCAGGCAGAACACATGCATATATAGGTAAACAGTGGCCATTACAACAACATGCAGGTTTCATTGATGGCAACAGGACACCAATATGGGTGTATTTTAACATGGCACATGCATAGAAACAGATGTGAATATTTATAAACGAATAGGACATATGTCCCAGCAAAGGTTAGGAGTGTAGACATACCAAGTGAGTTGTGTAAATCAGTTATTTTTGCACATATGATAGGGGTGAGAGAGAGAGAGAGAGTTCAATTAACTACTAATAAATCCTTGTAGTTTTCACAACATTCGTAATCACTGCAGTGGTCTGTCCCTTGCATGTATTATTACACTACCCAATAGCATTAAATTGTACAATGGTATGTTTGTAGGTTAGTATGTATGGGACCTGTGTCTTGCTTACAGGATTGACAAGATGCAGGTGTTAATGCAACAAGTTTTGAGACTTCTGTCATACACTTTGGGTGAGATGCTGGGATGACAGGTATGTTTGCATGTACATTCTCTGACTACGTACAAGTCTATCAGCTATATGTCATTAACAGCTGCCTACATTTCTTGGATCATCACACTAATTTGTCAGGGGAACAGGGCAAAAGGCAGGTGATGTGGGCCATTTCTCAGGACATACTGGGCAGATTGGAACAGTTGAGGGGTATGCCTATGCATACCACTTTCTATTTGAGCATTCTAGCAACATCTCTACAGTTGTTAAGTGTATATATGCATACAGCTTTCTCTCTGAACATTCTAACCAACTGTGTGCAGTTGTGTGGAATGATTATGCATTCAACTTACTGGCGCTCCTGTGATCCAAAGCCCTGCTGTGTATGACAAAAGCATTACAGTTAAGATCACTGTACACTATGCTATCAGGCAATTGTTGTGAGGCTTTGCAATGTATTTTGTCTAATTTGACTGACCTGTTTGCACTTCCAACATTGTTATACAGCACTTCATACACATTTTATCTGCATACCACAGTGTGGGTAACACTGCTTACTACAGCAGTACTATTTAATAATGGCAACAGTACAACAACATATGACTGCAGAGTAAACAGAAGCAATGGAGGGGTTACACCTTTATTCGCAGCATATTAAACAATTCTGTATACTGGTACAACACTTTCTGAGGCTCTTACATTTATTTGTTATGACAGTACATGCAGGCTATGTACTAACCTGCCATGCGATGCATCCTTTGCAGCCTATCATCATATGCTTGCTGGTTCACAGCATGCTCATCTGCAGCTGTCAGATAAGTACAGTGATATTTAGCCATACCTATCCATAGTATACACAAGCTAGGCAATTATTAACTACGAAGTGGAAGGAGTACTTACTCAGTTCTGGGGCATTCTGCATCTGCCTTGCTTCCTGGATCCACTGTTCCAGGACATCCCCCCTCCGCCGCTTCAGGTCTGCATGGTGGTGCCTGACCTGCTCACCAGTCCGGGGGATACCTGTGGCACTAGTGAGGTCACGGGTGAGACTGTCCCAGGCCTCCGTTTTGTACTGCGAGTCCTGGTACTGACCCTGCAGTAGTTTCCTGTCATGGTGCTTTACCAGGAGCCATACCATGAATTTGGACTCCTGGATGCCCCAGCGCTGCACTCTAAAGTGAGTGCCTTCTCCCACTCCAGCCATTCTGCCTGCAGGGGGATGCTACAACCAGTTATGACCCGTATTCCCGCCTCTTGGGTTTAAGTAGGGCCGGATTCCCGCACTTTTCCGTAATTGGCTGGTTTCGAAAAGGCTAAGCTATGTCTTATTCATTACAGGTTATATATGTGTCTGGTATCAGTGATTCATGTGTACAAACACTGTATGGGGTCTTGGGGACTTCATAACTTTATTACAGTGACACCTCAACTCAATGTTTACTGCAGTACTCCAATTCACATATTTATGGTCTGTGGCGGGTTATAGAACATTACACTGTACATAGACTTAGTTCACATGTTTGATTTGATTTCCCTGTGGCAAGGATTAGTTTGCTGATACCTCCTTTATATGTATTGCTATCATGGCATAGTGGTTCAAGACTGTGATGTACAGGGTACTGAGTTCTAGCCTTGCAGAGGCTGTTTATTTTGTTGCTGGCCAGAACACGAGCTGCTGGGCACAGAGTGATTAGGGCACTTTAAAGCAGTTGTGAGCAGGTGTGTGCGGGTTTGCGCAGGGCTAAGCAATGCTAACCTCCAGCTATGCTATGCTATGCTATCCTATGCTATGCTCAGTTAGCCTCTACATTGCTTCACAAGTGTGGTACTTGCATACCGGTGGCTAAACAGGCTTACACCTGCTTGCTCCTGCACTTCAAATGCACTGCATTTGGTGTTTGCATCAGACACTCACACCCCTGGGTGGGGGTAAGGACTACAATAATACCTTGTGATGCCTATTACATCGGCTTTCATGCCTACAGTGGGGTGTTGCAACCATGTGTTCGTAGGTGTCTTGTAGTGGGTTATGCAATGACACATATGGTCATACCGTACTTAGCCATATAAACTGGACTGTGCTGCAGTGGGACCCATACTGGGAATGGCTGCCCATTAGGCGTAAGCATGCTGGTTGACTGTACACAATCCATGGACTGTCCAGAGTTTGCTTCATAGTATTGGTGTGTTCCTCTTACAATCTGCACCTGTCTGGCAAATACCTGGGAAATGACACCATTAAATACAGACAAGTAATTGGGTTTAGGACCCCACATCCTTCAGCCGAGTCATGCTAATGCATACCTATTATTCTATCAGCTTTCAAAGGTTGTAAATGGAATATGTGCTTTCTGTCCCTATTTGTTCCCCCAACGGTTTATGTTCTGTCCAGTGGTTTTGCTCTTAGGGGTTGTGAGGTATGGGTGTAAGCTCTGCCCATTTCGGAATATTACTTACATCCCTGGGGCGGTCCTAATACAACTGCACCAGCAAACACCTGCATTCCTAGGCTCATAATTGCATACCCATAGTTCCCCTATCTGCCTCCTCTAGAGCACTCATCCTTACTGTGGGTGCAGGTGGGGTCTAACCACACCACTACACACTGCCCACTCTCCACGTGTCACGACCCATGTCATACGTTGTGTCAACCCATGGGTCATCAGGCTTGCACAACCTACTGGTCCGTGTACGTATACAGCCTGGTTTGATGAATCATTACAGGGACTGACTCTGATGATCATTAATTTTTGGGGTGACCAACAAGGGACATTGATGTCTTTGTTTCAAGATTAGACCTGGCAGGTCTCTCCCACTGGTAGTATCCTGTCTGTAGTCTGGGAAGCAGTGGTGTGTTTACTTGTATCGTGTGTTTGTATGTTTCACCTGTCTAGGTGGGAGTGGTTGATGCTACGTGTTACATGTTTGTTGATTGGACCCCTCACCCCCATTTGCACGGCCTGTGAACATTTGTAATTTGTAACTGCTGTATCATATCCTAGCTATATATATGTGTATATTTACACACACACACACACACACACACACACACACACACACACACACACACACACACACACACACACACACAGATACACACACACACACATATATATATATATATATATATATATATATATATATATATATATCTGCATTACTATATACAGATATATCTGTATATATATGCATACATGTATATATTTATATATTGCTGTCTATGTATATCTAACAACATATGGGTGTCTGCATATGTATATATCTATATGTGGGTATGTATATGTATTCTGTCTCTGTATGTATACATTTGCACTACGGAGAGGGAGAAGTATATCTCCATGTAGCTATGGGTAGATATACACCCACATTCCTCTACATATATACATCTACATCCGGTTATGCCGTTCTTTGCCATGTAGATTAGACTTTGCTGCAGTGGGACTCGTAGCGAGTGTGGCTGCTCATTGGGCGACGCCTCTGCCCAATGAACACTTTTGCTCACATCCCTGGGGCTGTTCATATAGACCCACATCAGCCAACACCTGCAACACCTAGACCCATAACTAGCTACCCTTAGTTCCCCCACCCGCACCTCCTCTACAGCACCCATCCCTCCTCTGGGTGCAGGTCGGGTCTGAATACACCACTACACGCTGCCCACTCTACACTTCACGGGACCTATGTCATACGTTGTCTCGACCCATGGGTCATCAGGCTTTCCCACCCTTGTATTCCAGGTATGTACACACCCCAGCCAGATTGGTCATCATATCAGCTTCCTTTGGTTATATGTCAATTTTTGGGGCATCCCGTAAGGGACGCTCCTGTCTGTGTTCCAAGATTAGATTTCACGGGTGCACTCTGTACCCCCCAGTTCTATCCTGCCTGTGGTCTGTGGAGCAGTGGACTATTTACATTGTTTGTGAGTTTGTGTGTATATTTCTTCTGTCTGGCTGGAGGGGGGTCATGCTATGTGTTACATGTTTCTTGCTTGGGCCCCTCACTTCCATTGGCATAGCCTGTGAACATATGTCGTTATTGTGAGCAGTTTCCTATCATAGCTGTATATCTGTGTATATCTACGCACACACACACACACACACACACACACACACACACACACACACATATATATATATATATATATATATATATATATATATATATATATATCTGCAATTATTTATATATATGCATACCCCTGTGCAAACACACTTAAACACACTTACTCGTACTTATATATGCTTACTACTGCTTATTTATGCTTAAACTACTATACTATTGCTGTGCTGCTTCATTTGCATATATACCCATATTCCCATGGATCCTAGTTCCCCAAACACCCACCCAACACTTCACTGACCCAGCGATCATCCATTCTTCAGTTGGATACACTGTGTATCCCATACCTCTCAACCTTGAAACATCAAAAATCTGGACAAGGCCCATGAAAAATAGGTACAAATATGTACGCTGTTTAACATAAAATTTGCATACATAATTATGTAACCCCGCCCACTCCAGTGGAATTGTGGGATACCAACTTTCGTGCAAATTGAAGAACAGGCAAACAAAATATGTCACCCCAGCCATTTCCAATATCCCTTTACCTGGCTATTTTGCCCTATTTACCATAAGCACTAATGTGTGCATACTGCTTTGCTTCTACAATGATTATTTGGGTTTTCATTTTTACACTTTACAGCACAATGGACAAACACCAATAGACACCTGTTAAACTGTCTCACAATGAAAATAGATTTGGCATTAAAACTTCTCTACCCTTGAAACTCACATTCATTAAAATAGCATTGAAACATGCACCACATCCAAAGAAAATACATCTGGCCAGTGGTGGATAAAGATTACCTTTTGGGTTGCTTTCAAATCACTGGCCCCTTGCACACAAAACAAGAAACATACATGGCTTTAGTAAATTATATTCCTTGTATAATACAGCACACTTGTTAGAGCACATTTTTAATTTGTTTGAACATTTTTTCAGTAGGCAATGAAACAAAATGCATGAACCAGTAATAAAAAAACTGCCCAATTCAGAACATTTCCATCATAAAACTCTACTTACACACACACACAATATACATAAAAAAATAAAATGACAGTAATTTAAGGTATATGTATCTTGCACAGCTCTTATTTTCAAGTTATGTTTTTTTTGGGGGGGGGGTGCAGAAGGCCAAAAACCAGGGGCACATTTTAAGCATTGCTTATTTAATTTTGGAAAGTTGCTAGAATAAAATGTGTTACTGCCATGTATTTCACTGGCAAGTCTTAACACAGGACTCTGTGCACTACAATCAGAGCAACATACCACTATGCCAAATCAGCAGCTTGTTTCCCAAAAGATAGGAAGACTGAAACTTAAATGGCTATCATTTAGTGAATTCATTTCTCACTTCTTACTATAGTTCTCAACCTCTTAGCACAAAAACCTGGACAAAGCCAACAATAGATGAATACAGCCCCAAATTAGGTACAAATTCAAATACTGATCTTATAAACTTATAAAATTGCTAGAATAAAAGGTTTTGTTACCATTTATTTTCTGAAGAATATGAAGTCTGAAATTTAAATGCCTGTCATTATTTAATAAATTCATCAGTGATTTGTCACAAGCATCCTGAAACCACAGAGTTTGAGGAACAGAACAAAAACAATTCACAAATGGTGGTGGCTAGGGACATTAGACTCTTTTTACCCTATACCCAGGGTACAGGGTTTGAGCCTGAGTACCTCTAGCCACCAGGTGTATTATAATGGGGGCATTTACACACACGCACACACAGATAAAAATGCACACCTCCATCCTGAACAGTTTTCAACGTACCTTTAAAATGATCATTATTCAAGGGATCATTACTACCCAAACCTATGTAGACCTCGCATGAAAAAAGGGAAAAACTAGGATTACCTTTTTCAAATACTGACACGGAATGCACAGCAAAAAGCTTTAAACAGACAACTTGTCTGCTAACATTAACCACACAAAGAATGCTTCTGGTACAATGCTGGCACCTGCCTAATACACCTTTGCTTAAATTAACATCTCTGGCTTATCTATACATAGCCCATGAAAAGCTAATGCCTCACTCTCAAAATACCCAGTTATTCATTAAAATGTGGCTATCCACTGTATGGGACAGGAAGGTTAACCAAACAATACCAATTCCAAATAACATCATACTGTTCCATACTACCTGATCCAAAGATACACAATACAATGACACAGAAATTCGAGAGCAACATAAACATACAAATACTACTTAAGTTACCACACTATTAAAAGTAAAGGCACTGCTAGCAAATTGTTGCTTGTCACTCCCACTAATCCAAGGTTCAGTAAATTTTAAGTTGGTATATACTTCCCTGTAATTACATTTGAGTTTTCACACTTCAGAAAACTGCAGTTATGGTGCTCAAACAACATACAAGGGTAACCTTTGTGTTAGAAATAACTTGTTTCGCCTTACTAGCCATGAGACAAGTGAAAGATGCTGTAAAGTGTACTTCCTCCTTTCTGGGCTTGCTATAATACTTTTCTCTCTATTTTCTAATCAATCATTTCATCAATAACCACAAATAAAGGGAAACCGTTAATATATGAAAGGTGACTACTCCGGAAACTATGTTATAAAATGCTCATAATATAAAAAGACACAACGTATGGTGAAATGGTTGCATAGGATCTAGCTTGCCTAATTAAATTGCGTTAAATGTACAGAGATCTTTACAAAATGGAGTCTTAGCAGACAAACCCATGACAAACAAAACATAACATAGCTGAACATGCCTCCATAAAACAGTGCGCACAGGTACTATTATTAAAATAGTAAAATAGGTAATATTATTAAAATAAGATCTGCACTGTAACTGTTGTCACAGGAAAACTGTGTATGTGTGTGTGTGTATATACGCACGCACACACACACACAAAATATGTTTGCAAGCAGCAGCAGCATTTGAAGTTTCCGCCCGTTACCTTAACTGACAGGCTCATAATGCACACATGCACACACAATCACATTTGTTCCTTACCTTATCCAATATCCAAGTCATTTCCAAAACAGCAGCAGAAGATCCATTAAGTCGCTACAGGGTACGGCAGCAGCACCAAAGCAAAGCCCTTCTCTTGGCTTGACAGCAGCACCAAAGTCATTTTAGCTAGGCTAAAGCAAAGCCAGCAATTCTTCTGGCAGCAACAGTTACTTTTAAACACTTCCCGCCTGGTTCTTTCGGCAGCTGCTGCAGCCAGCGGAAATTATGATGTGAGCTCCTTGAGCTCAGTTCCGACTGGCTGGTAGTGCTGGCCAGACTGGCGTCATCACGCGTGATGGCGTCAGCTCGGCCAGCGAAAATAAAAATAAAAAATAAAAGCAAAGAAATCGGAAATGAAGGGGTGCTACTCGGGAATCGTGGCACCCCTTCATTAAGACCCCAAAACTCGGTAAAAACAGAGTAATTCGGGACGGTTGGGAGGTCTGGTGTATCCACACCACTACACATTGGCGACTTCCTACTTCTGTAGACCCATCCCATGGGTTGACTCACTCCATGTATTCTCAAACATCTCAAACTTTTAGTCCACAAACATTGGTGAAATGATTGACCAATAGGACACTATTCACAATTTTTGGGTTGTCCCACCTGGGACACACATGTCTTTATTTCATGATTAGACACTATACTTCATTACATCATTACTCCTGTTAACAAGACACTACAATAAATTAATAATTATGACTATGTGGTAATGCACACGTTACACATGAGAGCTAATAATGTACGAGTTTGGCGAAATTATATTACAAATAGGACTGGTTTAGTGATTGGTGTTGCCATAGCGGGCAGATCACAGGAATGATTCCACTATTTCATAGTGAGAAAGTCCTCACAATTTATTTTTTGATAACAGCACTAACTTTGGACAAAGTACACACTTCTGCATTTTTGCAGATGCATCCCTTCACTCTTATGCACAACCTATTATTCTGTCTACTGTGAGGTTTGTAGGGGCACTTTCATGTTATGTGTTACAGGGAATGTACTTCTACATATACATGTATGCATGTGTGTATGCATATATACTTATAACAAACTCACTGACCTCCACGAGGCAGTCCATTTAGAACCAGGCCATCCAACCCTGACACGCCTGGATCCATAATTTCATACCCATGGTTCCTCCACCCCACCCAAGTGTGACATACACGCTAACCATCCATTCTCCAGTTGCTATCACAGCCATGACACACCTCCACAGATTTCCCTCTCCCCAGCATTGGGGTCCCTACACATATGTTGTCCCAACCTATGTATCATCAGGCTCTCCCACCATTTGTTCCTTGAACATACCTGCCCTTGCTTGTGTAATGATCGGAAGTCCACACCGCCTAGCAATTTTTGGGTAGTCCCACCAGGGACTACCCTGTGAGTGTTTGTTAAGTAAACTTAGCAGATTGACAATGTTGCTCCCACTGGTAGTGTCCTGCCTGTGGTGTGAGTAGCAGTGATTTGCTCACCCCTGCCCAGCTTGATATGACATACGCTGACAGCACTAAATAATACTGGGGTTGCTGTTGATTTCCTTCTCATTCTTTTTGCATGCTTTATTGTCACGACGTTCATTCTTCATATATATATATATATATATATATATATATATATATATATATATATATATATATATATATTATATATCTGTACATACACATGCACATACATCTACATAATTATATACATCTCCTATGCTGTTGCATGACTGTACTGGACGATATGTCTGTGATAACATCAGATTTATGTATATCTGCCATGGCTTAGTGGCAAATCACATTGGCTGTGGTGTGCAGGGTCCTGGGTTTGACCTTTGCAGAGGCCATTTATTTTGTTGCTGCCAGAACAAGGGCCATTGGATACAGAATGATTAAAACACTTTTAAGCAGTGTTGAGTGGGTGTGTACATGTTTGCGTGACAGTAGGCTGTGCTATCTTCCAATTACAGTTTCTTACATTCGGTTAGCTTCTACTATGCTTAATGTGTGTGGGCACTGCTTACACCCGCGCAAACACACTTAGACTTGCTTACTGGTATTTATATATGTTTACTACTGCTTATTTGTGCTTACACCTGCTTACTAGTACCTTATTCTTTATGACACTACCACTTTGATTGAATGTCATTAGTTAAATATTTCATGCAGTACTCCAGTTCACATTTACATGTTATTATGTAAATTATACAGCAAAAGGATGTATAAATATGTTCATATACACATTCCAGATGGAAAATGATATGTGCTATAGTGGGACTCGAACGGTGCACGCCTGTTCATTAGGCAGATGGTCTAACCACTTCACTATTGACGTTAATGTTGATTCTGCATGTTATTTTCTATTTGGATGATTTTGATGTGTAAGCTACAGTGAGCAGAGGCCAACAACGTGCAAACACACTGCACTTCACTTACACTTTCAATAATTAAGCAATACAAATGTAAAATAGGGACATGGGGAATCTAATTCTGATAGTTCTAGGGACGGGGCTCAACATTCCACTATGTGCTTGTGTATTTACTACTTTGATTTCATTTCAGTGTTTCTGGACACTCTTGTATGCTTAGCATACACTGAATTAATTGCTTACTATTAGAGGCGGGCTCTAATAGTAAGCCTTGTAGGTTGTGCAACTGTGAGATATATTTAAGCCTCCATACAGCACTTAAACACGCCCCCTGCACTTGCACATGTTTCCAGTGCACGTCGAGGGTGTGGCAGCTCGCCTTCATAAATATTCATTTGGTGCTGCTGCACCATCTGTAAGGAAGGACACTCGGCACTAGGCTAAAACCGTCCTTGCGCCGAGCTTCATGAATCCCAAGGAATATTTATAAGATCAAATAAAAAAGCTTTTACATTGTTTCAGATGATACTCTTATTTAGAAGTTAATGAGAACAAGAGTATACTAAGAACTCACAGCTTGTCTAATATAAGTTCATTCATTTGTATCTAGGTTTTTTTACTTTGTTTTTCTTTTAAATTGTATCCATTTCTTATGGCTTGTCTCTTTAAACTTGTCAGTTTCCAATCCATATCTTCAGTCTTATCCAGAAGTTTCTTCTTTTGTATAAACTCCACTGCTTCATTTAAGGTGTTGAATGCTTTTTGTCCCTCACATAAAAAAGTCCTAATTTTAGCTGGGAGTACAAACTGTGTTTTGATGTTTACTTTCTTTATTTGTTTTAATAAGGGAGCATACACCTTTCTTTAGTCATAATAGAAGTGGAACAGTCATTATCAAATGTTATGGAGTTGTCTCTTATTTTTATAGGTGAGTTATTGTTTTCAGGACATGAATTTAACTATAATTGATCTAGCAAAAAGTGGGTTGTTTTTAGAGAAGTGTTTGAGAGAGATCTATGTGCTCTCTCAGTGCCAAATGAGAGAACTTCAAGTAAGTTTAGGGACTTAGGAAGCCAGTTATTTAAAAATAAAATCATGGTGTCTCCTTCCTTCACTGGTATTCCATAGATTCTTGTTATCTCTTCTTGACTTACTTTCAAATTCTTCTATTTTTTCTATAAATAATTCTGTTTGAGAATAAATTCAAAGTTATTCTCATTTCAGCCCATCTCCCATCCATGTCATTTACTGTTTTTTTTTCAATTATTATTTGCTGTGACTGTTGCTTAATCACCTCATTGAATAGCTTCATCATCTTCTTATTTTCTTCTTTAATATTATCTATTTTCATCTCCAGTTTATCTATTTTTGATACAAGATCCTGGATACTGGTTAGTATAGACTGCAGTTCTTTGTTCATTATGGATTCTCATTATAGTTCCTTTCGGGTGACTCGTTGTAGTAATGAAGCAATAAGTTGTTCTGACAGGAAAAATAACAGAAAAATCACCAACTAGATTATTCTGTAAAAATCTTATAGATAACTGCTTAAATATTAATTTTACAGTGAAAAGACTATAAGATGAAATTTCTGATAAAAATTCTGTCAGAATAAATCAAAATAAGCAGAGCAAAGTTTCAGTGCTGCTAAGAGCTCTCCATCTTGGCCCCCCTCCCCGAGACATTGTTTTCTTAATGGCTGTGTAGTTGGAATAAGTGACCTAACTTAAACACTTTGCCACTCTTAGTAGCCTTTTTGATGTAATCAATGAGACAAATGAAGGAAAAAAGGTAAACATTATTATTAAATGATGTTTTTTTTCTGTATGAGAAGTGTTTAGTCCTAGATTACAGGGAAGGCAAATCACTTTTTGGACAGAAAAACTTGACTTTTGGGTGGAGTTCCCCTTTAACATATACACCACCTGCCAGACACAGATTGTTCTTTCTGCCATTTTACTACCTGTAGCCTGTTAGAAAGGTGACCAAACTAATCCTTCTCACATTTGGTGCTTGCAGTGCTTCAGTGGGTGTTGTCAGGATGGAAAAATTATTTTTTGTTCAGATGTGCCTTATTGATGAAAGCATGCTGATGTTTGCTCCAAATGTAGAATGTTTCACTACTCTGTTCTTTTTGGGAATTTTATGGTAAAGAAGATAGTCTATAGCAGTATGTATCATAATGAATACTACATAGTCACCAACCCTAACATTAAAGACATGCTTGTATTTTTAGGAACATTCTGTAGGTCTTTGAGGTTAAAATACATACATATCTACTTTGTACATCCCCTGCGGAAGAGATAACATGAAGAATAACGAAAAGAAGCACAACAATATGAGCAGTAACATGGTGCTGCATTATCTATGTCAGTAAAGAAATGTGTTTTAAAAACTAGGGTACCTGTCCTCGAGTGTTGTGTAAATGAAGTTATGCAGCATCCAGTCCAACAGGCCAATGAAGTATAATTGTGATCAATGTTGGAATGAGTCTGAGGTCAAAAAAAATGTTTTATCAATTGTGAATTGAGATTCAGAAACTGAATACTGGTTTAGAAACAATATCCTATTTTCTTTACAGTGTTGTTATTGCTAACATTACAGTTTCCTAACATCTGATTAACTGTAAAACAATCATTAGTACGGTAAATAAGAGCTCATACTAGGAGTACTGTTTGAAGGCTCATTGTTGGAAATACATGGACAGTACATTTCAGCTGTACTCCTTATGAAAGAGAAAGGTGGAAGTAATAGGTTCACTGACTGAAAAAAATCATTTTTATTTCCTGAATGCACAGCACTGGAATGGATGTTATGACTCATCCCATTTAAATATATCACCTGTGCATATATGGCATGAAATACGAGAATGCAATCAGACAGGTGACAATAAAGGTAATCTGGCATTTGATATACCTAAGAGAATTACAATCCATAACTTAAAAATCAGGCCTTATGATGGTAAAATAGAATGGCAGGTTGGTGTCATCTAAACTTTAACCTTGTGTGCTTCCACATCAGTTCAGACTATAAGGTATTCACACTGTTTAAAAGAGTGATTTTTCCTGAACAGAGTGAGAAGTGGATTGCTATTCTACTTTTTGTTCAAGTGTCACTACAGTGGAGATAATCTCTCAGCTTCACATATGTTTATTGTGACACCCCATTCATCTTTGCTTGACTTTCTGGCACACAGATCACTTATCCAACCAGTTGATTGGTGGCATGAAAAGATACTCAACTTCAATTCAGTTGTACAGGTTGGTTAATTTCTTCCTTTGGAAATGATTAAATATGTAAGAGAGAATTAATGCATAAGCCAAGTACATAGGAATCATAGGACATTCAAAGCAATTGCGTATAGTGACTATTTAGCCTTGCCAATAACCACCTTTAGACTGTACTTTCTTTTTGAAGGAGGGTTAGGCCAGTCAAGCCAGGACGGTATTTGTGAATACACATCCAATCATCCATTTCCTTTTTGAATAAAAATAATGTATTCCAGTGCTTGATTTGTCTGTTCCACAGATGGGGAAGTCACTGCATAATGAACCTGCCTCACAGTCATGTTTTATTTATGTGATGATGAAAATTTAGATCCATTTTTTGGGCTATTGTGGAAATATTTGATTTGTAGAGACACAAGAGATCCAGGGTCACTGGGTCCCTAGAGGCATGGAAGGCAAATCACAGATCTTCCATCAGAAATCTATAAGATAATAAAGACAGAGACAGCATTTCCATTGTTTTTTGGTAGTTTAGGGTTATCCTCTTAAGTAGGAACCTCTGGTGTCTTTCTAGTTGGTTGATATGTCTATTGAGGTACATCCCAGTGGGGGCTCTGTATTCAATAATTAGCCTAATCGATGTTGAATATAAAGGGACAATTACCTCTTTAGATCCGGATGGTATTCTTTTGTCAATTAGCTGAGCTAGGTAGAAGTACTTTCTGACTACATTTATTATATAATGATCAAAGGAGAGGTTGTTATCAACCCAAGCTCTAATCTCTTTAACATCATTTTCATTTTGGAGTGGGGTGTTGTCTGTGTTGTATGCTGGAGGGCAAAGGCATAGCTGGCTCATCCAGCGTCTTGGGCCAGTTCCTGAGATAGTACTCCACCCCCTTGCTCAAACTGAAGGGCAGCTAGACTGCTCATGGCAGTCTGAAGCACATGCCTCCTACCTGCCACAGCTCTTCATTGGAAGAGCAAAAAAAAGGCAGCACAAAAAGACTGCTTTTAGCATCGAAGCATATACCCCTTCCCAGACACATGCTCCCTCCCTGCCAAAGCTCTTCATTAAAAAAAGCAGGTCCAATAGACTACTCATAGCAGTCTGAAGTGCATGCCCTCTCCCAGGCACCCATCCCCTCCATACCACAGCTCTTCAGTAGAAGAACCAAAAAAAATAGAAGAACTGTTACACTTTAAATTGTGACAGACCGATTGCTACATTAATAGCAATCAGCTTGCTACAGGTTACCCCGGAAGTTGCCAAGTTGCTTTTTGTACTGGCATTCAGAAATGCCAGTACAGAAAAAGGAATGCAGGAATAGCAGTTCTAACACCTTGATACCCGGGCACATGCCCCCTTTGCCCCAGCCTTGCTACACTAATATTCATCTTAATTTACAAAATCCATGAGAAAAAGTTCCTGTCACCTTTCCAGCTCTGTTATTTATGTTTTCTTTGTTTTCTCTTTCCAAACAAAATCATGTTCAAGTTTTACTATTATGTGAAATTAAGTCTTATCCCTAAAATTTAAGTAACCCAGGTTTACCCAGGCATATTTCCAGTAGTTGGATAGCACTGGTTTGATGTTCAGACTGTTGGTTTAATGTTAATACTGTCAACCAAATATTTTAACCAAAAAGCACTTTCAAAATTTTCTTTCTTAATATTACAAGCTTGGGCATTTGTGTATGTAGTTGTTAAAATAAATGCATATTGCTTGTGTTTTTTTAGCTACAACCCCTGAAAATCTTGTCAATTACCTCTGTCATATTCTCTGTCCAAAATCATGTGTTTAAGCATTTCAAGTTCAACTAAACACACATTTTCAATTGTGGTTAATCTATATACATGAATGGCATAACCTTTTTTAAAAATATTTTGCTTCACAAATACTGGGTGACAACTTTTTGCATGCAGATAAGCATTACTAGGAATCATTTTTCTAAACATCTTAGATAGAAATTTACCTGTTTGTTTATCTACATTATTCGTAACATCCAGAAAAGTCATCTATTCTTTGAACAAATTGTTTTTGATGTTTAAGTATTTGGTGGAGTTGTTTAAATAAGACACAAATCCCATTTCACTTTCTTATCAAATCAAGAATTAATTGTCAGTGTATCTTAGTTACACTTGAATGTAGCTCCAATATGGGCCCTTATAAATAATATTTATTTGCTTCCCAAGCATCTAACATTAAGTTAGCAAATGTGGGAGGTACAGTCTCTGCTGGGTAAGCAGTGAGCATAGCAACAGGACACAGACTGGCTATACATGTTTACCTACATCATTAAAGGATTTTAGATGAAGGGCCACATTCACAAATAGCTACACTGAGTGCAGTTATCTTGTATATATCACAGCATGCCACTCACAAATTAGCACACTATTTGGTATTGAAACAGCTCAACACATACTGCAGGGCCACAAAAAGGTAAACCACAGAATATGCTATTGAAGGCATAAGTAACAGAATTACATTATGTCCTTCTATTCCCATGTTGCAACCCAAACATCTGGCATGTATGCCAAAGACTTAAGCTACTGCTAAGTACGTGCAATGTTGCACATAGAAAACATTCGACGTTGGCCATAAAAGTGATGTCTGCATGTACCATCCTCAGAACTTCTCTGCTGCCAGGCTGAACCACAGCTTCTACTGTTCATCTGATAGCCAGAGTTATTCTCCATTCAGATAAGTGCCCTGTTGGGGAATTTTTTTATTTGTGCTTTTGCTACTGCATACTTGTAAGAGCTTAATGTCATCCAAGAAGGGCAAGTGCCATTATGAAAGACAGATTCCACAGAAAGACAACCATGACCAGTGTCTTTTCTATCTGGGTTTCGATCATGACTATAAGGCTTATGCCATTTGTGAGGCGTTCATTCCTAAAACACTCTGCAGTCGTCTGTCTGCCCTTAACATATATGATGAGAAGCAGAGACTAAAGTGACTAGTACTCACTATGGAAGGTACTGCAGGTCTGTCGGGTGAGCCCTTCTGAAGAAAAAGGTGAAAAAGGTAAGGCCTGAATCTTCGGCTGCACCTCTGATCCCAGACATCTTTCTCGAGGCCGGCAAAGGCCCAGAGGTACGTATAGTGCCTGGTCCTCTTCCTTTGGCAGTTACTGATTTAGAAGCTGCTAAGGAGGGTTTCTTCAGCATGTCTGCAGAGGTATCACAAACATCCACTTTGAATGACAAGGGGGAACCACGGCTTGCTCCATCAGATGCTCCCATTACCTCTCCTGCCTTTTTGATTAATGTCTTGTTGATGTTGGGGCTGGAGCCTAGGCCTACATAGGCACCACCATCCTAGCCTAGGGTAGGGCTTCCACTCAAAAGGAAACACAAACAAAAGCATGTGTCTCCCACACATGATCCTTCCCCAGACTGGCAGGCTTTTTCGGAATGAATCTTGAATGCCTTTTTGGCACTTAGACCTTCCAATTTGCAACCTTTGCCTCCTGCATTTCCTCTTTTCCCTCCACCCAGGAATGCTACTGTTGAACAAGAGGCCTCTGAAGATGAAGGTTCATCTTCAGATGAGTCCCTGGCCTACTCCACTCAGATTGACTCTCATCTGGGTTATGCCTCCTCTGAAGCTGATTCTAATGGTGGTGACTCCTGTGAAGAGGATATCACATTTGGAGAAACCATCTCTAGAATAAGGGATTTTTTTTTCAAGTGGGAACGCTCCCAAGTTTTGAAAGCACAAAAGAGGCACTATGACCTTTTACAAATAGACTCTCCTGCCCTTCAGCTATCCCACCTGTTTTACCAGCCTTTCAGGATGCTTTTCTTGCAGCATCTAAAAACCCTGACTCACAACCTCCTCCACCTAAAAGGCCAGACAGGTTCTATAAAGTTCCTGAAGACAGCAGCTATCTGTACAAATGTGATCTTGCAGATACAGCTGTGATTTCACTCTCTGCTGATAAGCCCTCTAAATTACTGCCCTCCACCAACCTCTTGCCCTCAGGTAAGGACAGTAAAATGATGGCAAGAATTGGGAAAAAGGTTTACGCCTCCTCTACTCTGGCTTTTAGAGCCATTAATTATCAGACACATGTCTAAGTATGTTCTGGCCCTACTTTCTCAGGCCTCTAAATTGCTACCAGATTT
>NC_056728.1:1688193358-1688237926 GCF_019279795.1 Protopterus annectens
CACATCCATAGTGGGTGACATCACAGGTATAGTTACCTGGAGCATGGAGGAGGTAAAAGAGTGGTTTAGCAGATGACAAGGGTAAAGGCCAGTGGAAAAAGTGGTTTCTCATTGGGAAGCAGTAATACCCGCTCTCATGACAGGATGCAAACACACACACTCAGGGAGTCACAGACACAGTAACACACCCATTGATTCATAGACACAGTAACACACACACAGTTGCCAGTGTTGGGATGAGAACCCCTGCCTATGTGCAAATCCTCATTATAGCACTATGCAATTACAAGGCATGCCACAGAGATTACACATGTACAGGTAGTCAGAATGGCCTAATATCGAGGACATCAACAGTGATACTAGATTGCGGTGAGTGTATGTGGGGAGGGGGTTCATCAGTAGGCTATGTAACAATAAGCCTCACCCCAGAGTGTACATGTTTACAGGTGGTTAGAATGCCCTTCTAAGATTGATGACATCAACAGGGATACCAGATTGCATTTAGTGGATGGGGGAGGGGGTCTTATCATTTCACTTGGTAAAATACACCCTCACTCCCGGGACCAGACAGCCATACATACACACACACATACACACACACACACACACACACACACACACACACACACACACACACACACACACACACACACACACACACACACACTGTGACATTCACAAAGATATACACCTAATGTCACACACATGCAGACACTTGATGTGTGAGATTCAAACTCCTGCCTATGTCTTGCTTTCTACACTTCACTCTGTACAGATATCTACAACAGTGTACAGGAGAGTGAAAAACATTTGGGATGTATTCCCCACCATACGTGTCATATATGGACACACACACACTCATACGTGCCAGTACTGTGAATCAAACACCTGCCTATCTCATGATAGGTATTACAGAGTTACAGCATCATCCCATGCACTACAAAGCATACTGACTCTTTCCTTTGCCAACTGTGCTGATATATGCACAATATATGCACAGGGGAGGTGTTACTGTTACAGGTGTCAAGAGGTTTGCCTTCAGTGTCACCTTTACTGCATTCTACGTTGTGTCTCTTCCCCTTCACTTAATAAAACCATAGCTTAGCTGTTACACAGGTTATTGTAGGAATGGTTGTAACACACCTGTTAGCTGTCCTCAGTAATCATTCATCTGCAAAGTAGCCCCACCACTTAGTAGTTATGTCCAAACATCTGTCCTTACCTAAAATACAGCTTACTGTACTTTGAGCATATCACCATATACAGTTGGCAATGTTGAGGCTGCATTGCAACTGCATGATGTACTAAGACAACAGTCACCTTAAAACATCAGACACTGCACATGCATGGAATCTAAACACACATCAATACATGTACTCATATGCAGTCTCCATCAGTAAGTGGATTAGCAGGTCAAGAGGATACATTCCACACCTTCCCCACACCATGTGTGAAACCTAGCTGAGCCTTACACCATAATGGATGTTGTATTCATGTACTGGTAGGACACACAACCACCTTCACTGAGTAGCTAAGTGTACATTTATGCCAACAGCACATATCAGCAAGACACCCACACAGCAATATTCCATGTCATGATCCCACAGACTGTTAGTTGACAGTTCCACTGTGAAGCCAGGGCACTGTAATGGTCAGCAGTGAGCACATCATATTTGCCACACACACATTATATTTGCTACACACACACCCCATGATTACTGGAAGAGTGCCAGCAATGTGCTCAGTTTGAGCTAGGCATTACACTTATTCAAGCATGTGTGAGGTCTGTGGCTTGTAAACATCTCACCCCAGCACGTTCTGGCTATTGTGGTAATAAGGTTAATGTCCAGACAGCACACAGCATGCATGGCTTTCAATTGTTGACATGGAGTATATGTAGGAGCTGTGGGTCACACATGGCTGTACATGTCATGGACATATCACCTGTAACTACTTAGGAACATGCAGAGCATAGCTGTATTTCTCTGAGTCTGTCAATACAGGCCATGCATGTAGGTCCTATGATCCTTTTATTTGGGTATGTTTCTAGGCATTGCATTTGGTAGACATGTCTAATGACATACATGCCACATGGATTGTTGTATGATATGCTAGGTATCATGGGTGACCAGTAGAGAGGGAATATTACCTCTGTCAACATAGATATCAAACCTTATGTACTGTTAGCATTCAGCAGCCATGGACCTATCTTCCATGTGCATGTGTGTAATGAATGTAGCCACCTGTATGTACAAAGGACAACAACAGCTATGGTATTTTCATTTATGTTGCATGAGTGTGGGATGTACATATCCAGGGCAGGTACATCTAGGTCATATTCAACCATGAGGGTGTTGTTTACTGGTTTACAGCAACAGTCAACTGTGTTAATGCTGACAACATCTGAGTATGTGTACAACAGACCTGGTTGCAAACAATGATATTATTGCATTGCGTAACACATTATGCAACTGTGTCAGTACATAGGTACTTTGCACAGTTGATGTAGGGCTAGGTACAGTCCACCAGTTGAAGGTTATTTGGTGTTGTACCATACTATTTCATATCACATTTATGGATGTGTGTTGGTAGTCTGAGGACATGGTGGTGGGTGTATATGAGGATACAACTTAGAATGCAGCCTATGCCACTGTCACCTGTACCTGACTCATCTGTGATAAATTATGTTGGAGTAGTGGTTTTGGATAATTTCATGCCTGTGGACTTTTTTTGAGGCAACAGCACAGCGTGGGTTGTTTTTTCCTTGTGGTGTTTTTTCCACTCTGGTCACTGGTGTTTTGGTTTCTACAGTTTTATTTTATCAGTGGTGTGTGTTGCCAGGCTCAACAAATTTTTCAAAAAAAGTTGAAATACCAGGAATTTTCCTTTTTGACTGGGCAGGAAAATTAGTGATATTGGTATGCCTTCTGTGTTCGAAGAGAACAATGCTTTTGATGGATCAACTAACTTAACCAACGCTGAAAAAGGAGTTCTCGTGGACATTAATATTTTTCAGCTTGTCCTCACACTCACAAATAAAATAACTCAACTGCAGTAAGCTGTTGAGAAACTGCAAGACCCGAAGGTACAGGACTCTGAGGCCAAAGGGAGCTGACAAGACATTGTTGTAGCTGAATCATCATCAGGAGCAACAAACCGAGGCTCCAGAGAAAACACGGCGATGTTAACAATGGCCACGACTGACACTATTCCTTGTGGACAGAAACCAACTTCAGAGACTGTGGGGCATAATGTGAGTCGATTCCAGGACTGGTTCAATAGCGACTTTAGGTTGTTCGACATTCGCACAGAAGACGTGGAGGAGAACATGGACAAAAAACTCAATGATTTAGAACAATCGCTTTGTAAGGTACGTAACTTACAATGCAATAATGCATATTAGTAGAATGCATTAAAAAACGCAAAGTACCTAAGGGTTTAAGGGTTTATACATTCCCTAATGGACTTAAAAGAGGACAGAAAGAATGTGATGAATTATGTGAAATGTTCGACCGTTATGGGTTCGAACTCCTGGAACTTATTATCAAGTTAAATAACAATAAGGTCAAAGAAATGCTTGTTGATATTGAGAAATGTAATGAAGCTATTTTAAATTATGTTAATTTTAATAATGTTTCTGTAAAATACAATATGTTTTTTGATAAAGTTGAGGAACAAGTAGAAATTAATATTGAAAGGAAAAAAAGAAAGTTAGCTAGGGATGAGAATGTGTATAGAAATCAAACAGCTTATCCCTTCCCAAAATCTTACTTTGGTGAAAGTTATGAAAGTGACAATGTTTTAAGGGCTGAAATGTTCGATAACAGGCAGGGCAATCCTCAGAGAGAGAGAGTGTAATGGAAAATGAGTATGACCAAGAATATCCACCCTTAAGAAGATCCGAGAGGTTACAAAATAAAAGAAACAACTACAGGAACCATGACTTTTTTTACCTCAGGGTTCTACAGGGAGAAAGGTTTCCTGCCCCAGAACAAGTGGAGGAAGAACAGCTACAAGTAACACTTAATGAAGTGGGGCAGGAAGTAGACATTCTAAGCTCTTTTGATGGGTTGCTGCTGTCTTACCAGGGTTTTAATATTTTAATTACGCTGGTATTAATATTGATAAGAATATTTTCACTTTATTAATGAAAGGTATTAAATTTGTTCCCTCTAAAAAAGGAGATGTAAGCTCTGTGTTAACTGAATCAAAACTTTTTACAAGGAAAATGAACCTGAAATATATGTTTAAGGACAACAATATGGTTAGGGAGAAGGAATGGCTCTGAAGAAAAAGTTGTTTCAATCTGCCACTTCATCCCTTAATGGGAATCTTTGATAAAGTTTGTTCACAGGAGAATTTTGAGTATTTCCATGAATTTAAGCCTAGTAAATTAATTTAAATAGGGAGGAGAGCTGTTTACTGAGGGAACTAAGAAGTAATGACCAACTGAGGTTCATGAAACCAGACAAGGGGGGTGGGATGGCTATAACCAACAAGGAAGATTACAATAACAAGATTTTTTCAATGTTACAGCAGGAAGAGAAATACCAAAGTGTTTCTAAAAATGAAATAAATATTTCCCATAGGAGAATCTAGATGATGTTAGAAGATGCATTGTTGCAAGGTGTCATAAATTAAGATGCATACGGTTTTCTGGTGAATCAAAACCCTACTATTCTGGTTGTTTTCGGGATACTGAAAGTCCACAAGGACATTAGGGATCCCCCATACAGGTTGATTATAACTTGTCAGGACAGTTCTACCTACTCTTTAGGGTTTTTTTGTGGACAGAATAGTAAGGAAGTCCTTGGTTCCTATTGAACATTTGTTAAGGGACTCTTGGGACTTTTTGGGCAGAATCAACCAGGATGTATTTTCAGTGAGTTTGAGTTTCTCTACTGTGGATGTGGTTGACTTGTTCACCTCGATACCACACAAAACTGGTTTAGAGCTTTTTTATGAAGTATTAGTGGAAAAAACATCATTAAGTAATACTATGGTGAACTTTATTATGCCACTAATGGAAATCATCTTAAAAAATAATGATTTCACTTTTGAAGGGGAATACTATCGTCAGGTTAACAGTATAGCCATGGGTACTAGTTGTGCACCATTGTTTGCAAATCTTGTAATGTATGGGTGGGAGAGGTTATACATTTTTAACACCCCTTTTTCCATGTATTGGACTCACTACTTGCGTTACCTGGATGATATTTTTATTTTATGGAAGGTGGGAGATAAACATGAAGAATTTATGGAATATATAAATAATTTAAGTGAGTATTTTAAATTCACTGGTACTTCTAATAATATCCGTATCAATTATCTTGATGTTTTACTTAACAAGAATTATGAAAACATGAAATTTGAATCTCAAATTTACAGAAAACCCATTTTTCAAATGATTACTTAGAATTTAAAAGTAGCCACCCGCTATATACAAAAAGAAACATAGTAAAGGGTCAAATGGTCCGGGTAGCAAGAATGTGTTCTAACAGTGACATAGTAAAGAGAGAAATGGGCACACTAGTAAAAATTTTTCTCTGAAAGAGGTTACCCGTTAGAATTTGTACTACCCATTTGTGAGCAAGTAATTAGCGAGTGGGGTAGTAGGTACAACCCCCTGCTGGGATCCTGTTTAGTGAAGGAGAATGAAACTAACATAAGGAAAGATTATACTCAGTCCATGGTGGTGACTTATGGAGAAACAAGTAGTAAGATTAGGGATATTGTCAAGAAAAACTGGGTGTTGTTTAAAGGGAACGAGGAAATATTAGATATAGTAGGAAAAAAAACAACATTTGTTTTTAAAACTAACTACAATTTAAATTTTTTATTGAAACACCCCATTAATGTTAAGAACAATGTGAGAGGGACAACTAGATGTTGAATTTGTGAATATTGTAGGTACATTTTAGTGGGAACCTCAGTATAGTTGGAAGTAAGGGATAGGGAGATAAAATTAGCAACAGGTTCCTGTATTACGAAAGGACTGGTATATATATATATATATATATACTTAATATACTTATTCACCTGTATTCCTAACTTACAAGGTATTAATTTGGTCAAGGATTTATTAGTTAAAAATAAAACATTTGAGATTGTGCACATTGAATTTATATGTTTGCTATTAGAGATGGTCCTTGACAATAATATATTTATGTTTGAATCTACATGCTACAGACAAAAAAAGGGGGTAGCCATGGGCACAAGTTGTGCAAATAGTTATGCCAACTTGGTTATGCTATCATGGGAACTACAACACATTATAGGACATCCTACTATTGTATTTTATTCGAGATTTGTGGATGATCTCTTTTTTCTTTGGAATGACACATTAGAAGCTCTCAATGCTTTTTTCAATGAATTGAACTATACTAGCAATTTTTTAAAGTTTACTATTGAATATTCTAAGTTTAACATTAATTATTTAGATGTTACTGTTTTCATCAAAGATAATTTGTGTTTGACTAAGTTATATCGCAAACCATGTTATCGACCCTCCTTTTTATTCAGAACTAGTATGCACAATTCTACAGTGTTCCACAATATTGTTAAAGGTCAAGCCATGAGACTATCTAGACTCTCATGTGAGGAAGAGCAATATTTTTTAGAGTTAAGGAAATTTAAGTCAGCCTTGATTAATAGAGGTTACACACAACAGGAAATAGCATCTATTCCGATGTCAATAAGCTAAGAACTAACAGGGCATTACCATATTTCTCTAATAGAAATGCGCAAATAGGAGTAAAACGTACCTCTATGAATACATATAACAATAGTACACTTATCATCCCTTTTTCCAATAACTTTGAAATGGTCAAAAATGTTATTGAATACAACTGGAATATTTTATTAGTGGATGATAACACTAAGAAATTGGTAGGCTCTCATCCTAATTTTGTTTTCACTAACATGTCTAATTTTAAACGAATATTGTGCAATTCAACTAGATCCCAAACTGCCCTGGTCCCTGTTATTCCAGGGACACAACTGTTCTTTTTGGGAACAAGAAAATGTGGCCATTGTTCACAATGTCAGTTCATAGATGAATCTAGGTTCTATAGACACCCTGTGACTGGCAAATTATGGGAAATTCGCAATAATAGTGATTGCCAGTCTAGAAATGTTGTTTACATTGCCCATTGTGTCACCTGTTTTGAATTTTATGTAGGAAAGACAAATAGGTCCCTACGAGAAAGAATTAGGGATCATCAGTATTGTTATAATAAAGGACACGTCTATAGTGCAATAGCTAAACACACATTAAGTAAAGGTAGTTAACATACTTTTTTATACCAAGTACTGCACTTGCAAGCTATAAACCCACGTTATGGGGACTTAGTTAATAGGACTGAACAAGCAGAGTTGTCATGGATTTTGAGACTGGGGGCCCATAGATCCATGGGACTCAATGATACAGTGTCCATTAAACCACACTTAAAGGGCAGGAAATTGCATTGAATATATGATATATTTATATTTATATCATTTATCATAATTATCATTATTTATTATATATATTTCATTAATTATATGCATAATACATCATCTTCTATATTGTTTTAAATTGTTTTTAGTAAGAATTTTAGATTATAAGAGAACAATCATGTTAATTAACTATTTAATTAATCACATGACTTTTTTCCATTGTATTTAAATAAACTGCCCACATTGTATTTTTATCTGATGAAGCGGATGGGAGTCCGCGAAAGCGCTCATCTCTTTTTTGTTAATAAAGTCATTGTCTGTCATTTGACTTTTCCAGTGATTTTTTCAGCGAAGATACCTTTCATTATTGGATTTAACATTGCTATTTACATTATTGCTGCTTTCTTCCATCTATTTTTGGGTTTATTCAATATATATATATATATATATATATATATATATATAGCTATTTGTCAGGAATGTCAACATTTCTACATAGGTTAAACCAAAAGAACTTTCAGAAGGAGGCTCTATGAGCATTTGTATGCTGTGAGAAAACATGATGAAAATAATGCTATATATATAGGCACATTAAAAACAATCCCAACCACTCTTTCTTATTTGGTATTCTGGAGGTTACTGGTAGCAATCCGAGAGGGGGTAATTGAAAAAATAACTTGGAGAGGGCAGAAATGAGGTGGAAATTGAGACTTAATGCCACGGTAACCCCAGGCATTAATGACAATGTATCTATAAAACCTGAATTGAAACATAGGGCTACTATTTTGTAATTAGAAAAGAACCTTGTTTTATTAATATTTTTGTTAGTTTGTTTCAGAAGTAATTTATGTGCTAGTATATGCTTTATAGCCACAAGCTTAAAATTATTCCATGATGTCTTATGTGGTTCTAGCCAATTTGTGGCTATATAGAGTTTCATCAGCAAAAAAATATTCATACAAATAATAGTTTGCGATCTGGAAAGCTCTCTTGGAGGAATGTGTAGAATCATAAATTCCCATGACAGTGTAGAACTTTGATAACCCATCTTTTGCAGTTGTACTTTAAGAGAGTTCCAAAGTTTATATACGCATTTACAACTCCAGAACATATGAAGAAGATCCACTGTTTGATCTGCACAGTATGGACAAATTGGAGAATTCCTAGGGTTAAATTTATGTAATCTAAGATGTGTGTAATATGCATTGTTCCAAATCATCAATTATGTACATCAGTTTTTGAAAAGAAACTGATTTCCTAGTTATATCAATTGCTTTTAATATCTGATTGTCTGTTACTGTTACTTTTTACCCAATACTCTGAAAGCAAAATTTTGTCCTGAAATTTCAAATCCTTAATTAATTTATATGCAGTTGCTATAAATTTAGTGTCTTGTTGGATAGCTTGCCACAATTCAGAGCACTTATCCACAAATCCGGCTGCAGGTTTAAAGTTCCTAAAGTAGCTCAAGGCAAGTTCTTTAACTTGTCTCATTATAACAATGTAACTTCTAGGTAGATTCATTTCCTGTCTAATTTGTAAAGCCGATAAGTCAAATATGGGAAAAGGTCTTCAATATTATATTAGCATGATACTGATTTTAGGAATATATTAAATATAGGAAGCATTTCATGTAGATATTGTATAAATGGTTTGTAGTAGTTATAGTGTATTATGTGTGTGATGTTTATTGTATTTTTGTAAAGTTTTTGGAAAATATATTTCAATAAAAATTTATTATGGAAAAAAAAAAAAAGAAAAGAACCTTGTTTAGTAAACAACATTTTTTTCCATTCACAGAAACGTTAAAATTTATTATATATTTTTAACAGTTTCTATATGGTTACTATGATTCAAATTTTAATTAGTTAATTGCCAGTATAAAAGTGGGAGTGGGTTTTAGCAAACACAGTTCTGAAGAAGTCCTAGAGCAGGACGAAAGCGCTTGACTGTGTTAGATACACTACAGTTGTGTTCTACCTATTTTATATGGTTTTTAAGCTATTTGACTGCTTCGACTGGCTTGAGTAATAAACCTGTATTTTTACCAATATTTTGGATCATTTCATGCATGTGGACTTTTTTTGAGGCAACAGCACAGAGTGGGTTGTTTTTTCCTTGTGGCGTTTTTTCCATTCTGGTCACTGGTGTTTTGGTTTCCTGGAGTAGTGGTCTTTACTTGTGAGTAGCCTTTATGAATATGTGGACGCCACCACCTGGAGTCATCCGTACCAGTGTTATGGCCCACATGTCTGTTTCTGTGTTATATGGTGGTATTGTGCAGTACAGAGCCATCAGCCAGGTGTTCCTCACTGCACATATGTCAGTATTCCCCACTGTAGGTTCTACATTGAGCAAATGGTTTACGAAAGCTACACATCTAGCCCTGGTTAGCATAAGCATCCAATGCAATTTTCTTGTAGGTGTCAGGGTGTTACTTCTGTGTTTAGGACATTTGCCTTGGAATGGCACTATATGGGTAAATGTGACCTAGGTATTATCCACACTCCCCTGAAGCATGGATGCATGTGATCTGTGACAAAGGCTTGTCTTCTTTCAGTCATGTCATCCCAGAATGACAGACACTGGACAACCTCATAATTACAGCAGGACACTGGCTCATTGTTTTGGTCAAACAGTTGCCACTTGTACCAATGCATCACTGCTTGTGGCAGTATTGTGCTTGGTATCAAATGCTACATCTAATGTGACAGACAGCAGCAGACATTGTGTAGATGACCGATGTCAGATATACTTAGTGGAGCAGTCCTGCTAATAATGACAACTACTAACACAGCCGGGAGAGGTCATCTTGACACCTGCACCTCAGTACCATTAGACAATGGGGCTCACATATTATGCTTGCACATGCCACTGTTCCAAGTATAATGCCACTGTCCACAACCTGATATCAATGTATGCCTTTCAGGGCAGCAATGTGTGTGACGCATGCTGTACTTTGCAACCACCTGTGTGTCCCAGTTAACCAATTGTCTGTCACTTCCACACATGCATGATTGTGTATACTACATATATATGGCAGTACTTCATGTACATGTATGCATGTGTATCACACAGCACAGACGCAGATGTATCATTTATGGGCCATATACAGGTATCTGGTAGTAAACCTGTATGATGTGCATATATACTGACAGTTAAGATGTACATAACTGTAAACCTGTGTGTTTACAATAGGAGTCCATTACAACATGTTCTGTACATCTAAGTGTATGAGCATGCACATTGTGGCCTTCTGTGGTTAGAATCAGAGTGCATCCCAAACAGCCCTGTGCTACTAAGTTTATGAGCGTACCCACTGCCACCTTGTGTAATTTGAGTCAGTGCATCCAAACAAGCCCTTTGTTTCTAAGTGTGTGAGCATGCCCAGTATAACCTTGTGTAGTTGTAGTCAGAGTGCATCCCAAATGGGCTTGTGCTTCTAAGTGTATGAGCATGCCCACTGTCACTTTTGTAATTGGAGTCAATGCATCTAAACAAGTCCTGTGATTCTATGTGTATGAGCATGACCACTGTAACCCTGCATAGTGATAGTAGTTGTCCATTCCACAGATGGGCATACTCCAGTTCAGGGCTTGCTGTGCTACAACTATACCTCCCAGGCCTACCTATGTCTTACCTGCAGATGATGTGTTTTGTTTGTGCATACAGGTTATAATGGACTCCTACTGTAAACACACAGGTTTACAGCTATGTACATCTTAACTGTCAGTATCCCTGTTGATGTCCTCAGTCTTAGAAGGGCATTCTGACTGCCTTGAAATGTGTAATCACTGGGGTTAGTTTCATAACTGCGTAGTACTGTAATAGTGATATGTAGATAGGCAGGAGTGCTGATCCCACCACTGGCAACTGTGTGTTTGTATGTGTGTGTGAACAAATGGCTAAGTGTGGTTGTATGTGTGTGTATTTGTGTCTGCATCCTGTCATGGCAGTGGGTTTTACTGCTTTCCAAAGAGAAGCCACCTTTTGCACTGGCCTTTATCCTCATCATCTGCTAAACCACCCCTTTCCCCTCTCCCCACTGCAAGTAATCAGTCCTGTGATGTCACCCAGCTCAGCAGCAGAATCAGATTAAGTGTAATTGTATGGGCTCTGTGGCACATACCTGAACTGCATACCTCTCTACTAGTTACCTTTACATAGGTGGGCGGCCATGGTGGCGCAGCGGTTAGCACTGTCGCCTCCCAGCAAGAGGTTCTCCAGTTTGATTCTTGGCTGGAGTGCCTTTTGTGCAGAGTCTGCATGTCCTTCCTGTGGTTGCGTGGGTTTCCTCCGGGTGCTCCATTTTCCTCCCACATCCCAAAGACATGCAGTAGGTGGATTGGACACTAAATTGGCCTTAATTGTGTGTGTGTGTGTGTGCCTTCTGTGGAAGGTTGGGTGCTGGGCTGGCAACTCAACACCGTAAAACTCCACTGCCAATCATGAGCAGACAGATAATCCGCTGTGGTGACCCCTAACCGGGCAAAGCTGAAAGAAGAAGAAGAAGTTACCTTTACATAGGCAAGACTTGTAAGCACAATACTGGCAAGTTTGTGTGTGTGTGACCACCCTGTAACCAGGCATACACATGTGTTATGTCTTTTAACATGCTGCACACCATGGTTGTCATCTGTGGTAAGTGGAGTCTACAAATTATTACATCTTTAGGAATAGAAAAGAATAGACAGTCAAGAATGACTAATGCTGGGTATGTTATTTTCCTGTGCCACTGTTGAGCCGTGACACAGAAGTAGTCCCTGGGGTGTATGTCAATACCCATCAGTCCCCCACCCAAACTCCACAATCCCCGGGGTATATTTCCTTAGCCATCATTCCCCACTCCAAACTCCACATGCACAACAACCATCCCTTCTCTGGTGAACTGATTAAGATTTAAATGTTATAATACAAGAGTTGCCTCTGTTTTGTGTACACGTCAATTCCTTTGGAACCCTTCTGTCTCACAAAGGGTGTTCAGACATGTTTATATATATGGCTATAGCTGTGTCTGTGTAAATGCATATATATATATATATATATATATATATATATATATATATATATATATAGACACACACACATATATATATGTGTGTGTGTGTGTGTGTGTGTGTGTGTGTGTGTGTGTGTGTGTGTGTGTGTGTGTGTGTGTGTGTACACATCCTGTAAGTGCATATATATATTTAGTATTTAGTTATAACAGTTGTACATATGTAGACTTGTCTATGTTGTTTCATAGAGTACAGTACATTCAAGAGTACTGTACATAAGTACACAAAGTGACTGTCCCATTTGTTTTCAGTACTGTGGAATACCTGTAGTAAAATGTGTATTATAAAAACCATGAAACATGTATGTAACCCAGATGGCTTAGTTGAACTCAAACCACCAGACAAACCAATGAAAACAAAAACCTCTAAGGAAGCAGTCCTGCAGTAATAAATTCAGTGAATCCAATAAATGCAAATTGTCGCTGCAGTAAATATAGTATTGTAAGCACTTTTATTTCACACAAGAACTTTCGGTAGGCTTAATATCCAACCTTCTTCAGACAAAACAAAACAATGCATACAAGGAAAAACTTGCTTAAATACTTATTACCCTTGTTAATGACCTCATAATTGAGGTCCCACCTACAATTAAAAACTCTACTTTTGAGTAAATTAAAACCATTCAAGATGTTCTGGAGAACATTTAATACATACTTTTTTTAAAAATTAATTAGTGCAAACCACATTTATAATCCATAAATACTATTATTCTATTTAGTGGTAAAAATAAACATACATTGCACATAACCCCACATAAAACATAATAAGTATTCAATCATTTAAAAACAGAAATAACTGCCATAAAATGTGAGAAATCATCAACCCAAACCAGCCAAAACCTCTAAGGCTGATAAGAGTCCAATGTGCTTACAAGGTATGTAAACCTACATTGACAAAGTGTTACCTCCATATTTCTAAAGGGCATAATAGGATGTACAACCAAAATCACTAAAACTACTGTAATGAACTTATCCTACCATATCTACTAACAGTAAAGGGTCCCACAACTATAAACAAAAAAATGCATGAATCTAAAATCCCTTTATGTATGCAAAAACAATGTGTACGCCTACATGCAAAACATACCCACACATACCAACAAATACACCCATATATATATACACATATAGGTACATATATATACATATGTATACACATATATATACACAAACACAATACACCCCCCCCCACACCCACCAAAAAACATGTACATAAAAAACACCCAAAAATGAATATGTGTACACATGCATATAACTATGTATAAAAAACACTCCTATATAAAATTTATTGAGTGAAACCAATAACGATCGAAGCCAAGTATAAATTATCTTCGCAAGGCCAATAATTTTAAAATACAGGACAGCGATACAGCTTCATTAATTCCAGGGTATATATATGCTCCTGTCCTAATTTGCCAAAATAGCTCTTCTTTTTCCAAATTGATTTGCCAAGGGCCACTATTTGAATCAAATGCAACTTGCTTAAGAATAGAGAAATAGAAAGCATGGTCAGGGTATTCTATAACATGGCGGGCCAGTGCATTCCTTAAATCCATCTTTGATATTGCATAAAGATGCTCGTATATGCGTTTTCGCAACACCCTTTCGGTCTTTCCTATATAGAAGGCCGTACATTTGTTGCATAAGGCCACATAAACCACTGCTCTAGCCCCACAATTAAAACTACCCATAACTTTGTATCTCTCTTTATTAATTGTAACTTGTGTTCCTTCCTGTATATTTTTGCACTGGTGGCATGTCCCACATTTGGTCATACCTTTATGTTTATTAAACCCTACTTTTTTAGTTCTTTCCAAAAGGGATTTTAAACTAAACCCCTTTCTAAATGTAAGGTTTGGTACTGATCCTAATGTGTCAATTAATTGTCTATCCTCCCTAATAATGGACCAATTCTTCTGTAAGATGTCCCTTATCAGACGATGGTCAATAGAAAAAGTACATAAAAATTTTATGTTAGAATCAAATCCTACATTATTCGATCCCACCATTCCGATACTATCTTGGCCCATCAAAGTATCCGAACTCTGTGGATTTAGGATAGGTTTGAAATATCCAGAAAGCCTTTTCATCTCTACCTCTTTCTTAATCTCAGTAAGAAGTACCCCAGGGTAACCCCTATTAATAAACATATTAGTCAGTTTATCGCATTCATTTATAAAATCCATATCCCTAGTAATCATGCACGCTGCCCTTACCATCTGTCCTTTTACGACTGCTCTTTTTTGATGGTAAGGGTGGCAACTACTGAAATGTAAAAACCCGTTAGAATAAGTGGGTTTGCGATAAATCTTACTAACAAATCTAGATTCAATACAGTCTTTACTGAGCAGTATGTCTAAATAATTTATTTGGTTAGTATTGACCTCAAACGTAAAATCCAGGAAATCTGTAAACGTTTTCATGTCTTCAATGAAACGCTCAATTCCATCTAAAGGGCCCTTCCAAAGAAAAAACATGTCATCCTGGTACCTAGTGTACCAGGCGACATGCTGTTTAAAGCCATCATTCTTAAATAAGAATGTGTTTTCCCACTGTGCAATAACACAGTTGGCAAACGCTCCCCCACATGGGGAGCCCATGGCGACCCCTGATGTTTTTTTAAATATTAGCCCATTAAAACTGAAGCAACTATACTTTAGGATCAACTCTAATAATGTTTCTGTTATGTAAATAATGTTTTGTGGCACCTTTTTATTTTCCATAAACGCCCTCAACCATTCCAATCCTAACTGCTGGGGTATGACTGTATAAAGATCTTTAATATCTACAGTCAAAAAAATGAAATGTGGGTCAAAAGCTATTTCATTGATGTTCCCCAAAAAATCCCACGAGTCCTTACAAATCTGCTTTTCAGTTTTAATAAGTGGCTTAAGTATAGTATCCACATACTTGGCACAAGCCACCAATATCGACCCCCTACTATCCACAATTGGTCTAAACGGGGGTTTAGTAATGGACTTGTGGATTTTTGGTGCCCCAAAGAACGAGGGCATTCTAGGTGCCAACACACTCAAATAGGAATGGATGTCATGATCTATGAGTTCCTCCAGGAATAAGTCTTCAATAGTGGTTCTAATTTTATTATGGGCTATATTTACTTCATTCAGGCTTATGTTCTCATAAGGGCCCTCAGCCAAATGTGCCATAAGTTCATTTATGTAGTCATTATGATTCATAAAAATGAGACCGTTCCCTTTATCGGGTTTCATTACCCGTATCTTACAATCCTGGATTAATAGTAAAAAATCACGTTGCTCCCCTGAAATGTTAAGCTTGTTTTTTGCATTACGTGTCCTATTAACTGCTAAATGCCTTAGATCTAATTCACATGCTTTTTCAAATGATCTTAAATTATTGACTAAAGGGGGATTGAACAAACTAGCTATTCTGAAAGGGTTAGCTAGTGATGAACTTTTACCTAACACAGTAGTTAAATTCAACTTACGTACAAATAGTTTGAGGTCTATGATAGTTTTTACTAGATCCATGTGGGAATCTGGGACGAAAGACAGGCCCTTAGAGAAGAAATCAGCCATTTCAGTAGTAATATTTAACGTAGTATAATTAAAGATTTTAAAATCACCTTCCGTGCTATATACTATAATGGGATATTCTTCTGGAGGTGTCGTCACCTCCCCTGGTTCTGTCTGTTCCTTATATTCGTCCCCACCCCCCCATTCCTGTTCGACCTCAAGTTCATTTGGTGTAAATTCCTCCCTTCCCAAAAACCCTGATTATGTTTATCTCTTCTATTCCCAGTCTCGTAGTTAGGAACATCTAACTGTGGTCCAGACACAATGTCCATGTCCTCTATCTGCCCTACTACCTCATCTCCCTCATCTAATTCTGGTCCACTAAAACAAGGCCCATGATTAAATTTATCATCCTCCACCAGAAATTCATCCAGACTTCGTACTTCTTGTCCCACTCTAGGCTTTTCCTGTCTATATATTACAGGGGGGACCTCATCAAGTTTATTATTCTTCTTATTTTTAATTCTACCATTCTGTGGGGGTTTTGGGTAAGCTGTTTTAGTAGTATATTGCTGCACATCCCTCTTTATTTTCTTCTTCTTGTTTTCACTTAATTTGTTGGTAGTGGCCTCTATGCTCGTAAAAATTCGAGCATAATCATACTTATATCTTAAAAAATCTTGGTGTTCTTTTATTTTCTTCTCTAACCCAGCTAGTTCCACTCTAAACCCTTCCACTTGCTGCTCGTAATGCTCGATAAGCAATCTAATAAATTCAAAACTCTGTCTATCAAACAACTCAAGTAATTGCATATGAAACTGAGATCCTTCCATTAAGCCTACCGGGAAGTGCCATTGCCTAAGCCCCTTAGGCACAATCTTCCTCTCTAAGCACTCTTCCAGGTAGGCGATCTCTAATTGCAGTTTCTTGCATTTAAAGAGCCTGTTATCAAAGTCACCAATCAATACATTAATGTTATTCAATACAGAGCACATAGCTCCTGCCACAGGTTCCAGTTCATTTCTGTTATTATTAACCCCAAAAAAGTTTTTCTTATTAAGGTAAGAGTCAACAGATGGCAACAAATCATATAAATTGTTCTCTTGTACAGCACCTTGTGTGAATCTAGTATTGCTCATAGACAAACCACCTTGTCCTGGTGGTATACTAGATTCACTATTAAGAGTATTACTCCGATTGTTCATATCGGCATTCGCGTCGATAAAATTATCACCTCCAACACCTCCTACATGCCGCACAGCTTTATTCTGGGTTGCAGTCCTTACTGTTGTATTGCTGGTGCTATGTCGTACTTCCGTATCCCTTAAACGACCTTGATACATACTGTTCCCTCCAGCCATATCATCTAGCCGATCGATACGCTGGGTTAATGTGTCCATTCTACCCAGCAGCAACTGGATTAAGGTAGTTAAATCGCCATCAGCCTTCGCCTCGTCGGCCCCTTCCTTTACGCTTCCGTTGCTGATTTCTCCCTCGTCATCTTGGGAGATGGCTTAGTGGTATGTCCAGTGTCCAGTGATCATGGTTTGTGTGGTTCTGGGTTCCAGACCTGCAATGGTTGTTAATAATGTCATTTAGAAATGCATAAGGCGGGTGTCAATGTGTTTTCGCAGCAGGTACACACAGTAAAAAGACATGTACAACTTGCAGTACACTTAAAATTACCTTCTTTTACAATCCTGCTGATGTCACCCACCTAGAAATACACCTCTGGGAGTATTGTAACCCAGTAATCTCTGTAGTGTGTTCAGTAACTGTGTAATGCTGTAGTGTGATAAGTTAGTTGGTAGGTGTTCTAATCCTCAACTTGCTAACTGTGTATGTGTCTGTCTGCCTGAGAAGAGAACAATGCTTTTTAGAGTACGCAACTCCTTACAATTCACATACTCAACTTTGACAAGGATGCTGATGTCACCCACCTAGAAATACACCTCTGGGTATGCTGTAACCTAGTTATCTTTGTAGCGTTTCCTGTAACTGTGTGAGGCTGTGGTATGATAAGCTAGTTTGGTAGGTGTTCTAATCCTAAACTTGCCAACCATGTATGTGTCTGTCTGCCTGAGAACAATGCTTTTTAGAGTACGCACAGTCCTTACAATTCATATACTCAACTTTGGCAAGGATGCTGATGTCACCCACCTAGAAATACAACTCTGGGGCTACTGTAACCCAGTAATCACTGTAGCGTGTCCTGCACCTGCGCACTGCTGTAGTGTGATAAACTAGTTTGGTAGATGTTCTAATCCCAGATGTGCTACTGTGTGTGTGTGTCTGCCTGAGAAAGAAGCAATGCTTTTTAGAGTATGCATACTCCTTACAATTCATATACTCAACTTTGTCAAGGATGCTGATGTCACCCACCTAGAAATACACCTCTGGGACTGCTGTAACCCAATAATCTCTGTAGCACTTCGGGTAACTGCGTACTGCTGGAGTATGATTTAGAACTGTGACAGGGTTCCATCCACAACCATGGCAGTTATGTGTGTTTCAATGTCTGTGTAGGGAGCAATGCATTATAACCTACTTACTCGCATTATATTTACAATGCCCTACTTTGGTAATCCTGCTGATGTCATTCCTTGTCAAATACACCTCTGGGGAAAACATTCCTTCGTAATCCTTGTGGTGTGTCCTATAATATCTCCATGCAGTAGTGTGATATAGATCTTGGTCATGGGTTCTATACCTGTCGATGTGTTGTGTGTGTGTCACACTGTCTGTTTTTTTGAGCAATGCATTTTGGGCTACTCACTTGCAAGAAATTTGAAATGCCCTACTTTGGTAAACCTGCTGATGACATTCCTTGTGAAATACACCTTTGGGGATGGGGTAACCCAGTAATCTCTGTAGCGCATGCTATAATTGTGTAATACTGTAGTATAATAAACTAGTTAGGTAGGAGTTCTATTCCAAGACAGGGCAGGTGTGTTTGTGTGTGTCTGTCCATCAGAGCCTGTGTGGAGGTGGCTGTGAGTGTCTAACCACTGGACATGTTGAGAAGTGGGTTTTGTAGTTTTCCTATATGGTGGCCATATCACAATGTTCACTCACAAGGACTACAGATTTCAATCAGCCAAGAGATTGGGTGGGCAAGCCATACCCCTACATCTGGCAAAAGGCCTAGTGAACAAGGTAAGCAACCCTACTATTACCCAGAATACGGTCTGAACCCATGTGTCATACACAAACACACTTGCCTAGAAAATCACGCTGTGTTGCTAATACCCTGCACATTGTTGACAGATAGTAGGCATGGTGTGATTGCAGTGGGCTGCAGAGGGCATGATACCTTGTCCACCAGTACAATAGGCACATAATTGCGGACAATGCGCCTTCACTATGTTCCCCACTGGAAGCCTGCAGCATATATGGTGCCATCAAATGTGATCCACAAAGGACATACAATGCCTTAAACAAATGCCCTGTATGGACAGATGCCACTATCACCAGGGAATGCTTGTATCATGCTATCAATGCAGGTGCAGGGTCAACCTGCTGTCGATTACAGGTCCTGCCACACCAAGCCAGGATTGGCAGATCTGATGATAGCAGTCTGTGTACATAACATGTGCCAGGCAAACCAGGTATACTTAAACATGTCACTGTACATTAATGTGGGACTTGCACATCCCAGGTAATGTCCATGTCAAGGACTATCAAACACAGACATGGCATGCATTGCAAAGCAATGGCCACACACAATAGTAACCAGGATGACAGGATGGTTAATACAATACCCATCTGTGTGGGACATTGCAGACACTACAACCCTGAACCACACTGCAGATCATTGTCAGGTGGCCTGATGCTAAAGATTACCCCTCACCCAGCCTTGTACAGCCATCTTGCATAGCCAACCACTACACACCCATGAAGCAATGCACACATGCATGTCAGTACTAGCACCTTGTGTCTGCATGTGGGGTATGATGTTCCCAACCACAGTCACACCCAGTAGAACTCCCATTGGCATACTGACTGATGTCAGACACGTTCACATGCCCTAACCCATATAACCTCAGGATAACCCCTGTGGTGCATGTAATACCTGTGCATTACTGTAGTGTGGCAAACTAAGTAGTTAGGAAGTGTATTTGTGAGCCTGCCAAAGTGTGCCAATGTGACTGAGTCCCTTAGAGAGTGTGGTTGTTTTGACAATGACATCTGTGGACAGCCATGTGTGCTACACCTAATGTATGTCTACTATAGCTCTGTTGCAGATGTCGCCCACCAACACACATATATGTTCTTACAGCACACCGATATCTCAGCTATGTGGCACATGGAGTAACTGCATGCACTTCTAATAGTAATGGCTAGTCAGTCAGGGGCTTGAACCCCTGTACTGGTAGGTGTGTGACAAAAGATGCTTAGGTCTTAGTCTCCCAGCCCTTCTCTGATATATTTTGCCTCTGTCTGTCCCTCCCACACACTCTCTGGTGGATGTGGAGATGTACACCTGCTCAGCAGCAGCTTGTGTTTTCTAAGTGATAGTCATGATCAGGTGATGGCTTCTGCACCTATTGCAGTCCTCTTCTAGCTGATTGCATGCGGAACACCTGTGGTGACATTCCCATAGCCAATTGCATGGAAACACAGTACAATATCTAGGAATATCATGTTGATGTTTGCCCATGACAGTCACTGTGAGTGGAACCTGGATCTGGTGTTTGATAAACAGCATCACAGATGAAATCTGGATATTCCTCAAACAACATGCACAGTGGAAAATAGACTAAAGACAGGAGGGTGATGTGCCAGACATGACTACAGCATGTAAGTGTAGCTATGCTTCATTCAGACTACTGCCAATTTAACATGTTGTGTGTGGTAAGGGCTAGTCTGCATGTTTTAATAACTGACAAGACAGTGCTCTGTTTGCGAGTAAACCCCCATCTGTAGGGTCATCTGTGGACAAATCAGTGTGTGGAACCATTTGTTTCTTGTGATACTCACAGAACACACATCTGTGAACTGCTGAAGCATAGTGTGAGGATTGCAGTCAGTACACGGTGACAGTGATGAGAGTTACTGCCATCGCATCCCTGACAGGACATACCTCACAGGAATCAGTGGTATGACAGTCACTGTCTGAGGTTATCACAGTGACATGCCAATAATGGGCTACTGTTCATAGCTGCAGTCACAAGTCATCTACGCTTTGGACAGATGTCATGCAGTATATATGCATGTGTTGTGCTCCTTCTGCAAATGTATAATATCTGTTGTCTTGGGTTAATGGTAATATCTATGCATGCTGTTATAAGTAATCCTGAATGCTATTGACTATTACTAAGTCTTATATGTGTTAAAACTGCAACACCATAGGCTGTATGGGATTGGAGGTCCCGGCGGAACCACCTGTCCCACTTCAGTTGGCCATGGCACTGGGCACCAGCACGTCTGGGGCCCAGCCTTGGACCTCCACCTCTGTTGGCTATGCACCACCTTCTGGTGGAACCACCACTGAGGATGGGGCTTGCCCCCCCTGGGAGCAGGTCCAGACAGGAACTTGTCAGCCAACATACAGTCCAGGCCATGGTGTGTAGGGGGCTCAATAAGGGGTTTCAAGGCCAGCTATGCCAGCTCGAGGGCAGAGTGACACATTTAGAGGGTGATCCTGTCCCTTCTAGACAGCCCCCAGCACAGCCATCTTTGCAGCTGGGAAGTTGCAGTGGTGGCTGCCCATGGGTGAGGACCTCCATCCCCCTGTTTCCATTTGGGGGCTCATGGGCTTGTGACTGCCAAACACCCCTCCTCGTACAAGGTGTATCCCCCCACATGTGTCATATACCACCCCCTGTATGCTGTCTTGTCTGTCATCCTACCCAACCTATCCTCCACGAGCATACCTACTCTCCTTCCCCAACATCCCACTCTCACCTTACAAAAATGGAAACAAAAGGCTAAGCTGTTCCCAGAACAACTTTTGTCGAATACATAGCAGTCCATTTCACACACGTGTCCACTGGACACATGTAACCTTTTTAATTTGCATCACAACATACTACTGTTGTCCTCACCCCTCTTTTAGGCACACAATCCTGGTATGCACATGACTCTTAAAGGTTCCAGGTACACATGACACAGACGGCCCCATTGTACACACAAAACTACCGGTCCCTCTATGGTTACCCCATTTAATGTTTTAATGATGATGATGATGTTGCACACAGCACCTTGCAAGAGTACTGTTCTCACATAATGATTGGACAGGAACTGTTTTGTTAATGTAAATAAAATGCTCAGAGTAATGTATTTGGGCAATGTACAAATGTTTGCATGTATTAATGACACATGTCTGTCTGGGGAAGTCTTGATATTGCATAGGACAACACCACTACATAATGCAGGAGTTGCTGGTGTTTCCCTTTTCATTCTTTTTTAATGCTTTTTTGTCACATGGTATGTTCTTGATATATATATATATATATATATATATATATATATATATATATATATATATATATATATATATATATATATATATCTGTGTATGTATAAATATCTGGACATACACACACAACATCTACATAATGAAATACATTTCCTATACTGTTGAATGACTGTGCTGGATGATATGTTTGTGATAACATCTGATGTCTGTATATTTGCCATGGCTTAGTGGTAAATCACATTGGCTATGGTGTGCAGGATCCTGGTTTCGAGCCTTGCAGAGGTAATTTATTTTGTTGCTGGGCAGACCAAGGGCCGTTGGATACAGAGTGATTAAGACACTTTTAAGCAGTTGGTGTGCGAGGGTTTGCACAATGGTAAGCAGTGATTACTTTTGGTTACAATTTCTTACAGTCAGTTACCTTCTTGATTGCTTAACCTGTGTAGGCAGTGCTTACCCCTGTGCAAACAGGCTGAGACCCACTCACTGCTGTTTAAAAGTGCTTACTCCCACTTACCAGCGTGCTAATTTCTTTAAAAGAAAAGAAAAAAGGGGCGATAGGAAAGTGGGGAAAAAAGGGGCACAAAGAGGGAAAGACAGTAGGCAAGGTAGCTAGGGATGTGCAGGAAGGGTGTAGGGAAGGTCCATAGCTGTCCATTTCTTCTACAGCAACGGCTGTGCATATGCAATAAATTTGGCAGTATATTTGGACACTCACAACCCTGAGAGAAGGGTGAGGACAACAATAGTATGTTGTGATGCCAGTTATAAAAGTTTACATGTGTCCAGTGGACACGTGTGAAATGGACAGCTATGTATGGGGCGTGCTTTTTTTTTGCAGGAACAGATTGCCCTTTTTTCTTTTATGTTTAGGTGAGAGTGGGATGTTGGGGAAGGAGAGTAGGTATAATCAGGGAGGATAGGTTGGGTAGGATGACAGACAAGACAAACAAGACGTGTAAAGGGGTGGTATATGACACATGTGGGGGGAAACACCTTGGACGGGGAGGGGTGTTTGGAAGTCACAAGCCCATGAGCCCACAAATGGATACCGTGGGACTGAGGTCCCCACCCATGGGCAGTCACCACTGCACCTTCACAGCCCAGAAAGTGGCTGTGCTGGGGGTTGTCTAGGAAGGGCGGGCTCACCCTCTAGTTGTACCACTTGGCCCTCAAGCTGGCATAGGTGGTCTTGAATCTCCCTGTCGAGCTCCCTACGCACCATGGCCTGGACCATACCATGGGTGACAGGTTCCTGTCTGCTCCAGCTCCCGGGGGGAGCCGAGCCCCATCCTCTGCAGTGGTTCCACCCGAAGGTGGTGCAGGGCCAATTGATAAGGCAGTCCTAGGCTGGGCCCCAGATTTGCTGGTGCCCAGTGCCATGGCCAGCTGAGGTGGGACAGGTGGGTCCGCTGGGACCAGCCTTTGCATACGAGCTATGTAGTAGCATGTTTAAGGCAGATATGGATTAGTAATAGTCAACAGCATTCACGATTAGTTATAACAGCATGCATAGGTATTCCCATTACCCAGGGCACCAGATATAAACTAGTTGCAGAGCAGGCAGAACACATGCATATATGGGTAAACAGTGGCCATTACAACAACATGCAGGTTTCATTGATGGCAACAGGACACCAATATGGGTGTATTTTAACATGGCACATGCATAGAAACAGATGTGAATATTTATAAACCAACAGGACATATGTCCCAACAAAGGTTAGGAGTGTAGACATACCAAATGAGTTGTGTAAATCGGTTATTTTTGCACATATGATAGGGGTGAGAGAGAGAGTTCAATTAACAACTAATAAATCCTTGTAGTTTTCACAACATTCGTAATTACTTCAGTGGTCTGTCCCTTGCATGTATTATTACATTACCCAATGGCATTAAATTGTACAATGGTATGTTTGTAGGTTAGTATGTATGGGACCTGTGTCTTACTTACAGGCTTGACAAGATGCAGGTGTTAATGCAACATGTTTTGAGACTGCTGTCATACACTTTGGGTGAGATGCTGGGATGACAGGTATGTTTGCATGTACATTCTCTGACTATGTACAAGTCTATCAGCTATATGTCATTAACAGCTGCCTACATTTCTTGGATCATCACACTAATTTGTCAGGGGAACAGGGCAAAAGGCAGGTGATGTGGGCCATTTATCAGGATATACTGGGCAGATTGGAACAGTTGAGGGGTATGCCTATGCATACCACTTTCTATATGAGCATTCTAGCAACATCTCTACAGTTGTTAAGTGTATATATGCATACAGCTTTCTCTCTGAACATTCTAACAAACTGTGTGCAGATTTGTGAATGATTATGCATTCAACTTACTGGCGCTCCTGTGATCCAAAGCCCTGCTGTGTATGACAAAAGCATTACAGTTAAGATCACTGTACACTATGCTATCAGGCAATTGTTGTGAGGCTTTGCAATGTATTTTGTCTAATTTGACTGACCTGTTTGCACTTTCAACATTGTTATACAGCACTTCATACACATTTTATCTGCATACCACAGTGTGGGTAACACTGCTTACTACAACAGTACTATTTAATAACGGCAACAGTACAACAACATATGACTGCAGAGTAAACAGAAGCAATGGAGGGGTTACACCTTTATTCGCAGCATATTAAACAATTCTGTATACTGGTACAACACTTTCTGAGGCTCTTACATTTATTTGTTATGACAGTACATGCAGGCTATTTACTAACCTGCCGTCCGATGCATCCTTTGCAGCCTATCATCATAAGCTTGCTGGTTCACAGCATGCTCATCTGCAGCTGTCAGATAAGTACAGTGATATTTATCCATACCTATCCATAGTATACACAAGCTAGGCAATTATTAACTATGTAGTGGAAGGAGTACTTACTCAGTTCTGGGGCATTCTGCATCTGCCTTGCTTCCTGGATCCACTGTTCCAGGACATCCCCCCTCGGCCGCTTCAGGTCTGCATGGTGGTGCTTGACCTGCTCACCAGTCCGGGGGATACCTGTGGCACTAGTAAGGTCATGAGTGAGACTGTCCCAGGCCTCCGTTTTGTACTGCGAGTCCTGGTACTGGCCCTGCAGTAGTCTCCTGTCATGGTGCTTTACCAGGAGCCATATCATGAATTTGGACTCCTGGATGCCCCAGCGCTGCACTCTAAAGTGAGTGCCTTCTTCCACTCCAGCCATTCTGCCTGCAGGGGGATGCTACAACCAGTTATGACCCGAATTCCCACCTCTTCGGTTTAAGTAGAGCCGGATTCCCGCACTTTTCCGTAACTGGCTGGTTTCGAAAAGGCTAAGTTATGTCTTATTCATTACAGGCTATATATGTGTCTGGTATCTGTGATTCATGTGTACAAACACTGTATGGGGTCTTGGGGACTTCATAACCTTATTACAGTGACACCTCAACTCAATGTTTACTGCAGTCCTCCAATTCACATATTTATGGTGTGTGGCGGGTTATAGAACATTACACTGTACATAGACTTAGTTCACATGTTTGATTTGATTTCCCTGTGGCGAGGATTAGTTTGCTGATACCTCCTTTATATGTATTGCTATCATGGCATAGTGGTTCAGGACTGTGATGTACAGGGTACTGAGTTCTAGCCTTGCAGAGGCTGTTTATTTTGTTGCTGGCCAGAACACGAGCTGCTGGGCACAGAGTGATTAGGGCACTTTAAAGCAGTTGTGAGCAGGTGTGTGCGGGTTTGCACAGAGCTAAGCAATGCTAACCTCCAGCTATGCTATGCTATGCTATGCTATCCTATGCTATCCTCAGTTAGCCTCTACGTTGCTTCACAAGTGTGGTACTTGCATACCGGTGGTCAAACAGGCTTATACCCGCTTGCTCCTGCACTTCAAATGCACTGCATTTGGTGTTTGCATCAGACGCTCACACCCCTGGGTGAGGGTAAGGATTACAATAATACCTTGTAATGCCTATTACATCGGCTTTCATGCCTACAGTGGGGTGTTGCGACCATGTGTTCGTAGGTGTTGTGTAGTGGGTTATGCAATGACACATATGGTCATACCGTACTTAGCCATATAAACTGGACTGTGCTGCAGTGGGACCCATATCAGGAATGGCTGCCCATTAGGCGTAAGCATGCCGGTTGACTGTACACAATCCATGGACTGTCCAGAGTTTGCTTCATAGTATTGGTGTGTTCCTCTTACAATCTGCACCTGTCTGGCAAATACCTAGGAATTGACACCATTAAATACAGACAAGTAATTGGGTTTAGGACCCCACATCCTTCAGCCAAGTCATGCTAATGCATAACTTATTATTCTATCAGCTTTCTAAGGTTGTAAGTGGAATATGTGCTTTCTGTCCCTATTTGTTCCCCCAATGGTTTATGTTCTGTCCAGTGGTTTTGCTCTTAGGGGTTGTGAGGTATGGGTGTAAGCTCTGCCCATTTCGGAATATTACTTACATCCCTGGGGCGGTCTTAATACAACTGCACCAGCAAGCACCTGCATTCCTAGGCTCATAATTGCATACCCATAGTTCCCCTATCTGCCCCTCCTCTATAGCACTCATCCTTACTGTGGGTGCAGGTGGGGTCTAACCACACCACTACACACTGCCCACTCTCTACGTGTCACGACCCATGTCGTACGTTGTGTCGACCCATGGGTCATCAGGCTTGCACAACCTACTGGTCCATGTACGTATACAGCCTAGTTTGATGAATAATTACAGGGACTGACTCTGATGATCATTAATTTTTGGGGTGTCCAACAAGGGACATTGATATCTTTGTTTCAAGATTAGACCTGGCAGGTCTCTCCCACTGGTAGTATCCTGTCTGTGGTCTGGGAAGCAGTGGTGTGTTTACTTGTATCATGTGTTTGTATGTTTCACCTGTCTAGGTGGGAGTGGTTGATGCTACGTGTTACATGTTTGTTGATTGGACCCCTCACCCCCATTTGCACGGCCTGTGAACATTTGTAATTTGTAACTGCTGTATCATGTCCTAGCTATTTATATGTGTATATTTACACACACACACACACATATATATATATATATATATATATATATATAGATAGATATATATCTACATTACTATATACAGATATATCTGTATATACATGCATACATGTATATATTTATATATTACTGTCTATGTATATCTAACAACATATGGGTGTATGGGTGTCTGCATATGTATATATCTATATGTGGGTATGTATATGCATTCTGTCTCTGTATGTATACATTTGTACTACGAAGAGGGAGAAGTATATCTCCATGTAGCTATGGGTAGATATACACCCACATTCCTCTAAATATATACATCTACATCTGGTTATGCCGTTCTTTGCCATGCAGATTAGACTTTGCTGCAGTGGGACTCGTAGCGAGTGTGGCTGCTCGTTAGGCGATGCTTCTGCCCAATGAACACTTTTGCTCACATCCCTGGGGCTGTTCATATAGACCCACATCAGCCAACACCTGCACACCTAGACCCATAACTAGCTACCCTTAGTTCCCCCACCCGCACCTCCTCTACAGCACCCATCCCTCCTCTGGGTGCAGGTCGGGTCTGAACACACCACCACATGCTACCCACTCTACACTTCTCGGGACCTATGTCATACGTTGTCTCGACCCATGGGTCATCAGGCTTTCCCACCCTTGTATTCCAGGTATGTACACACCCCAGCCAGAATGGTCATCGTATCAGCTTCCTTTGGTTATATGTCAATTTTTGGGGCGTCCCGCAAGGGACGCTCCTGTCTGTGTTCCAAGATTAGATTTCACGGGTGCACTTTGTACCCCCCGGTTCTATCCTGCCTGTGGTCTGTGGAGCAGTGGACTATTTACATTGTTTGTGGGTTTGTGTGTATGTTTCTTCTGTCTGGCTTGGGGGGGGGTCATGTTATGTGTTACATGTTTCTTGCTTGGGCCCCTCACTTCCATTGGCATAGACTGTGAACATATGTCATTCTTGTGAGTTGTTTCCTATCATAGTTGTATATCGCACACACACACACACACACACACACACACACACACACACACACACACACACACACACACACACATATATAGCTATATATATATCTGCAACTATATATATATATATATATATATATATATATATATATATATATATATATATATGTCTGTAACCTCTGGTTACAGTTTCTTAGACTCAGTTAGCTTCTGCTTTGCTTAATCTGTGTAGGCAATGCATACCCCTGTGTAAACGCACTTAAACACACTTACTCGTACTTATATATGCTTACTACTGCTTATTTATGCTTAAACCACTATACTATTGCTGTGCTGCTTCATTTGCATATATACCCATATACCCATGGATCCTAGTTCCCCAAACACCCACTCAACACTTCACTGACACAGCAGTCATCCATTCTCCATTTGGGTACACGGTGTATCCACACCACTACACATTGGCCTCCTCCTACTCCTGTAGACCCATCCCATGGGTTGACTCACTGCACGTATTCTCAAACATCTCAAACTTTTAGTCCACAAACATTGGTGAAATGAGTGACCAATAGGACACTATTCACAATTTTTGGGTTGTCCCACCTGGGACACACATGTCTTTATTTCATGATTAGACACTATACTTCATTACATCATGATCATTGACTCTGATGAAGCCAGTGTTACTGGAGAAAGCGCTCAGTCAGTTTGCCTTTTTGGATTAAATTTCCTTTTTCTACTTCTGGTCTGTGCCTTATTGTCGGATTTGCCAGTCCTGTGGTTTGATTTTCACTACATTATCATTACTCCTGTTAACAAGACACTACAATAAATTAATAATTATGACTATGTGGTAACGCACACGTTACACATGAGAGCTAATAATGTATGAGTTTGGCGAAGTTATATTACAAATAGGACTGGTTTAGTGATTGGCGTTGCCATAGCAGGCAGATCACAGGAATGATTCCACTATTTCATAGTGAGAAAGTCCTCACAATTTATTTTTTGATAACAGCACTAACTTTGGACAAAGTACACACTTCTGCATTTTTGCAGATTCATCCCTTCCCTCTTATGCACAACCTATTATTCTATCCACTGTTGAGGTTTGTAGGGACAATTTCATGTTATGTGTTACAGGGAATGTACTTCTACATATACATGTATGCATGTGTGTATGCATATATACTTATAACAAACTCACTGACCTCCACGAGGCAGTCCATTTAGAACCAGGCCATCCAACCCTGCCACGCCTGGATCCATAATTTCATACCCATGGTTCCTCCACCCCACCCAAGTGCGACATACACGCTAACCATCCATTCTCCAGTTGCTATCACAGCCATGACACACCTCCACAGACTCTCCTCTCCCCAGCATTAGGGTCCCTACACATATGTTGTCCCAACCTATGTATCATCAGGCTCTCTCACCATTTGTTCCTTGAACATACCTGCCCTTGCTTGTGTAATGATTGGAAGTCCACACCGCCTAGCAATTTTGGGTAGTCCCACCAGGGACTACCCTGTGAGTGTTTGTAAAGTAAACTTAGCAGATTGACAATGTTGCTCCCACTGGTAGTGTCCTGCCTGTGGTGTGAGTAGCAGTGATTTGCTCACCCCTGCCCAGCTTGTTATGACATATGCTGACAGCACTAAATAATACTGGGGTAGCTGTTGATTTCCTTCTCATTCTTTTTGCATGCTTTATTGTCACAACGTTCATTCTTCATAGATATATATGTATTATATATCTGTACATACACATGCACATACATCTACATAATTATATACATCTCCTATGCTGTTGCATGACTGTGCTGGACGTTATGTCTGTGATAACATCAGATTTATGTATATCTGCCATGGCTTAGTGGCAAATCACATTGGCTATGTTGTGCAGGGTCCTGGGTTTGACCTTTGCAGAGGCCATTTATTTTGTTGCTGCCAGAACAAGGGCCATTGGATACAGAGTGATTAAAGCACTTTTAAGCAGTGTTGAGTGGGTGTGTGCGTGTTTGCGTGACAGTAGGCTGTGCTATCTTCCAATTACAGTTTCTTAAATTCGGTTAGCTTCTACTATGCTTAATGTGTGTGGGCACTGCTTACATCTGCGCAAACACACTTAGACTTGCTTACTGGTATTTATATATGTTTACTACTGCTTATTTGTGCTTACACCTGCTTACTAGTACCTTATTCTTTATGACACTACCACTTTGATTGAATGTCATTAGTTAAACATTTCATGCAGTACTCCAGTTCACATTTACATGTTATCATGTAAGTTATACAGCAAAAGGATGTATAAATATGTTCATATACACATTCCAGATGGAAAATGATATGTGCTATAGTGGGACTCGAACGGTGCATGCCTGTTCATTAGGCGGATGGTCTAACCACTTCACTATTGACGTTAATGCTGATTCTGCATGTTATTTTCTATTTGGATGATTTTGATGTGTAAGCTACAGTAAGCAGAGGCCAACAATGTGCAAACACACTGTGCTTCACTTACACTTTCAATAATTAAGCAATACAAATGTAAAATAGGGACATGGGGAATCTAATTGTGATAGTTCTAGGGACGGGGCTCAACATTCCACTATGTGCTTGTGTGTTTACTACTTTGATTTCATTTCAGTGTTTGTGGACAGTCTTTTATGCTTAGCATACATTTCAGTATCCACAGACACTGAATTAATTGCTTACTATTAGAGGCGGACTCTAATAGTAAGCCTTCAAGGTTGTGCAACTGTTGGGGTATGTTTAAGCCTCCGTACAGCACGTAAACACACCCCCTGCACTCGCACATGTTTCCTGTGCACAACGAGGGTGCGGCAGCTCATGCTCATAAATATTCATATGGTGCTGCTGCACCATCTGTACTGAAGGACATTCGGCGCTAGGCTAAAACCGTCCTTGTGCCGAGCTTCATGAATCCCAGGGAATATTTATAAGATCAAGTAAAAAAGCTTTTACATTGTTTCAGAATATACTCTTATTTAGAAGTTAATGAGAACAAGAGTATACTAAGAACTCACAGCTTGTCTAATATAAGTTCATTCATTTGTATCTAGGTTTTTTTTATTTGTTTTTCTTTTAAATTGTATCCATTTCTTATGGCTTGTCTCTTTAAACTTGTCAGTTTCCAATCCATATCTTCAGTCTTATCCAGAAGTTTCTTCTTTTGTATAAACTCCACTGCTTCATTTAAGGTGTTGAATGTTTTTTGTTCCTCACATAAAAAAGTCCTAATTTTAGCTGGGAATACAAACTGTGCTTTGATGTTTACTTTATTTTTTTTTTTTAATAAGGGAGCATACATCTTTCTTTAGTCATAATAGAAGTGGAATAGTCATTATCAAATGTTATAGAGTTGTCTCTTATTTTTATAGGTGAGTTATTGTTTTCAGGACATGAATTTAACTATAATTGATTTTGCAAAAAGTGGGTTGTTTTTAGTGAAGTGTTTGAGAGAGATCTATGTGCTCTCTCAGTGCCAAATGAGAGAACTTCAGGTAAGTTTAGGGACTTAGGAAGCCAGTTATTTAAAAATAAAATCATGGTGTCTCCTTCCTTCACTGGTATTCCATAGATTCTTATCTCTTCTTGACTTACTTTCAAATTCTTCTATTTTTTCTATAAATAATTCTGTTTGAGAATAAATTCAAAGTTATTCTCATTTCAGCCCATCTCCCATCCATGTCATTTACTGTTTTTTTTTTCAATTATTGTTATTTGCTGTGACTGTTGCTTAATCACCTCATTGAACAGCTTCATCGTCTTCTTATTTTCTTCTTTAATATTATCTATTTTCATCTCCAGTTTATCTATTCTTGATACAAGATCCTGGATACTGGTTAGTATAGACTACAGTTCTTTGTTCATTATAGATTCTCATTATAGTTCCTTTCGGGTGACTCATTGTAGTAATGAAGCAATACGTTGTTCTGACAGGAAAAATAACAGAAAAATCACCAACTAGATTATTCTGTAAAAATCTTATAGATAACTGCTTAAATATTAATTTTACAGTGAAAAGACTATAAGCTGAAATTTCTGATAAACATTCTGTCAGAATAAATCAAAATAAGCAGAGCAAAGTTTCAGTGCTGCTAAGAGCTCTCCATCTTGGCCCCCCTCCCTGAGACATTGTTTTCTTAATGGCTGTGTAGTTGGAATAAGTGACCTAACTTAAACACTTTGCCACTATTAGTAGCCTTTTTGATGTAATCAATGAAACAAATGAAGGAAAGAAAGGTAAACATTATTATTAAATGATGTTTTTTTTCTGTATGAGAAGTGTTTAGTGTTAGATTACAGGGAAGGCAAATCGCTTTTTGGGCAGAAAACTTGACTTTTGGGTGGAGTTCCCCTTTAACATATACACCACCTGCTAGACACAGATTGTTATTTCTGCCATTTTACTACCTGTAGCCTGTTAGAAAGGTGACCAAACGAATCCTTCTCACATTCGGTGCTTGCAGTGCTTCAGTGGGTGTTGTCAGGATGGAAAAATTATTTTTTGTTCAGATGTGCCTTATTGATGAAAACATGCTGATGTTTGCTCCAAATGTAAAATATTTCACTACTCTGTTCTTTTTGGGAATTTTATGGTAAAGAAGATAGTCTATAGCAGTATGTATCATAATGAATACTACATTGCCACCAACCCTAACATTAAAGACATGCTTGTATTTTTGGGAACATTCTGTAGGTCTTTGAGGTTAAAATACATACATATCTACTTTGTATATCCCCTGTGGAAGAGATAACATGAAGAATAATGAAAAGAAGCACAACAATATGAGTAGTAACATGGTGCTGCATTATCTATGTCAGTAAAGAAATGTGTTTTAAAAACTAGGGTACCTGTCCTCGAGTGTTGTCTAAATGAAGTTATGCAGCATCCAGTCCAACAGGCCAATGAAGTATAATTGTGATCAATGTTGGAATGAGTCTGAGGTCAAAGGTGTTTTATCAATTGTGAATTGAGATTCAGAAACTGAATACTGGTTTAGAAACAATATCCTATTTTCTTTACAGTGTTGTTATTGCTAACATTACAGTTTCCTAACATCTGATTAACTGTAAAACAATCATTAGTACGGTAAATAAGAGCTCATACTAGGAGTACTGTTTGAGGGCTCATTGTTGGAAATACCAATACATGGACAGTACATTTCAGCTGTACTCCTCATGAAAGAGAAAGGTGGAAGTAATAGATTCACTGACTGAAAAAAATCATTTTTATTTCCTGAATGCACAGCACTGGAATGGATGTTAGGACTCATCCCATTTAGGTATATCACCTGTGCATATATGGCATGAAATATGAGAATGCAATAAGACAGGTGACAATAAAGGTAATCTGGCATTTGATATACTCAAGAGAATTACAATCCATAACTTAAAAATCAGGCCTTATGATGGTAAAATAGAATGACAGGTTGGTGTCATCTAAACTTTAACCTTGTGTGCTTCCACATCAATTCAGACTATAAGGTATTCACACTGTTTAAAAGAGTGATTTTTCCTGAACAGAGTGAGCAGTGGATTGCTATTCTACCTTTTGTTCATGTGTCACTATAGCGGAGATAATCTCTCAGCTTCAGATATGTTAAGTACGGTGCTATTGTGACACCCCATTCATTTTTGCTTGACTTTCTGGCACACAGATCACTTATCCAGCCAGTTGATTGGTGGCATGAAAAGATACTCAAGTTCAATTCAGTTGTACAGGTTGGTTAATTTCTTCCTTTGGAAATTATTAAATATGTAAGAGATAATGAATGCATAAGCCAAGTATATAGGAATCATAGGACATTCAAAGCAATTGTGTATAGTGACTATTTTGCCTTGCCAATAATCACCTTTAGACTGTACTTTCTTTTTGAAGGAGGGTTAGGCCAGTCAAGCCAGGAGGGTATTTGTGAATACACATCCAATCATCCATTTCCTTTTTGAATAAAAATAATGTATTCTAGTGCTTGATTTGTCTGTTCCACAGATGGGGAAGTCACTGCATAATGAACCTGCCTCACAGTCATGTTTTATTTATGTGATGATGAAAATTTAGATCCATTTTCCGGGCTATTGTGGAACTATTTGATTTGTAGAGACACAAGAGATCCAGGGCCACTGGGTCCCTAGGGGCATGAAAGGCAAATCAAAGATCTTCCCTCAGAAATCTATAAGATAATAAAGACAGAGACAGCATTCCCATTGTTTATTGGTAGGTTAGGGTTAGCCTCTTAAGTAGGAACCTCTGGTGTCTTTCTAGTTGGTTGATATGTCTATTGAGGTACATCCCAGTGGGGACTTTGTATTCAATAATTAGCCTAATCAATGCTGAATATAAAGGGACAATTACCTCTTTAGATCTGGATGGTATTCTTTTGTCAATTAGCTGAGCTAGGTAGAAGTACTTTCTGACTACATTTATTATATAATGATCAAAGGAGAGGTTGCTATCAACCCAAGTTCTAATCTCTTTAACATCATTTTCATTTTGGAGTGGGGTGTTGTCTGTGTTGTATGCTGGAGGGCTAAGGCATAGCTGGCTCATCCAGCATCTTGGGCCAGTTTCTGAGATAGTACTCCACCCCCTTCCTCAAACTGAAGAGCAAAAAAGGGGCAGCTCTGATAGACTGCTCATGGCAGTCTGAAGCACATGCCTCCTCCCTGCCACAGCTCTTCATTGGAAGAGCAAAAAAAAAGGCAGCACAAATAGACTGCTTTTAGCATCGAAGCATATACCCCTTCCCAGACACATGCTCCCTCCCTGCCAAAGCTCTTCATTAAAAAAAAGCAGGTCCAATAGACTACTCATAGCAATCTGAAGTGCATGCCCTCTCCCAGGCACTCATCCCCTCCATGCCACAGCTCTTCAGTAGAAGAACCAAAAAAATAGAAAAACTGTTACACTTTAAATTGTGATAGACTGATTGCTACATTAATAACAATCAGCTTGCTACAGGTTACCCTGGAAGTTGCCAAGTTGCTTTTTGTACTGGCATTCAGAAATGCCAGTACAGAAAAAGGACTGCAGGAATAGCAGTTCTAACACCTTGGGACCCGGGCACATGCCCCCTTTGCCCCAGCCTTGCTACACTAATATTCATCTTAATTTACAAAATCCATGAGAAAAAGTTCCTGTCACCTTTCCAGCTCTGTTATTTATGTTTTCTTTGTTTTCTCTTTCCAAAAAAAAATCATGTTCAGGTTTTAGTATTATGTGAAATTAAGTCTTATCCCTAAAATTTAAGTAACTTCTGGTTTACCCAGGCATATTTCCAGTAGTTGGATAGCACTGGTTTGATGTTCAGACTGTTGGTTTAATGTTAATACTGTCAACCAAATATTTTAACCAAAAAGCACTTTCAAAATTTTCTTTCTTAATATTACAAACTTGGGCATTTTTGCATGTAGTTGTTAAAATGAATGCATATTGCATGTGTTTTTTTAGCTACAACCCCTGAAAATCTTGTCAATTACCTCTGTCATATTCTCTGTCCAAAATCATGTGTTTAAGCATTTCAAGTTCAACTAAACACACATTTTCAATTGTGGTTAATCTATATACATGAATGGCATAACTTTTTTAAAAATATTTTGCTTCACAAATACTGGGTGACAACTTTTTGCATGCAGATAAGCATTACTAGGAATCATTTTTCTAAACATCTCAGATAGAAATTTACCTGTTTGTTTATCTACATTATTCGTAACATCCAGAAAAGTCACCTATTCTTTGAACAAATTGTTTTTGATGTTTAAGTAGTTGGTGGAGTTGTTTAAATAAGACACAAATCCCATTTCACTGTCTTATCAAATCAAGAATTAAATGTCAATTCCAAGATGGCTGCCGACTAGATTAGTCCCTATTCACTGAGCTCCTCACAGTTATTTAATATCTAACTTTTTTTACAACTTTGGAGTGATATTTTTCCTCAGTTTTTTAAACAAAATACTTCTCTAAGAGTTTGTCTTCGTATTTGGATTATTTTCTTCCCTGGAAATCTCAGCTTTGGAATTATTTTACCTCAGAACAGTTTTTGTGGCTTCAATTGTCTTGGATACATCCAGCTTAAAGACTTCTCCCAGATTCTGCTATCCTGACTTCACACCTCCACTCTGGGTATGGCTGCTAAATCTGACTCCATGGAGACACAGACAACAAAGGCCAAATTCTCTTCAATGCTCTCACCTGAGAAGGATACCAGTTCAAAAAGACTAAGAACTACTAAACATCCCTCTGAAAATACTAAAGTAAGTAATAAAGATGCAAATGACTCAAACTTTAATTTAGATGAACTAAAATTAGTATTACAACCAATTCAAAATGCTATTCAAAAATTCTCAGAACAATTTACTGACTTTGGTAAGACTCTAAAGCAAATAAGTGAGAGAATGGATGTTATTGAAAGTAAAAATACTGCTTTAGAAATAAGAACTGATACAGTGGAAAGAGATATTAAAGCTAAAGATAAGATTATTACAGAAATTCAGGCTAAATTGCTGGACTTGGAAGCTAGAAGCCATAGAAATAACATTATTATCAGAGGTTTGCCAGAATCTTATGAAAACCAAAACTTGTTATCAGTGACAAAACAGATTTCTGAGGCATTATTAAACTGTGAGGCAACTTCAAAAACTGTAATTATAGAGAGAGCACATAGAGCATTGCGTGCTAGTCAGGATTCTACCTCTCCTCGGATTATATATACTAAGTTACTGAATTTTCAAGACACTTTTCAGATTCTAGAAGCAGCAAAATCCAAAAAACAGTTTGTCTGGAAAAACCATAAACTGTCATTTTCACAGGATCTTCCTCAACAAATAAAAATGAAAAGACAAAAACTTTCACCTTATTGTGCAGACCTTATTAAAAGAGGGATAAGGTTTAGAATGAGCTATCCGAATACCATGTCTTTTACTTATAATGACAGAAAGTTTACCTTTACAGATCCTAAGGAAGCAAAATAAATATTCCTAAAAATATTCAAGAAGCTTCCTGAATCTATGTCTTAATAATGCATTCTTTATCAAGCTTTAATTGTGCTAATATTTTTTTTTAGCTAGTATGTTGTGTTTCTAATTGAAAAAATAACTTAAAATACTTAATTGATTCATAACTGTTTACACATAAACAGTCAATTAAGCTTTTAATATAGTATGCTCAAGTTCCTTTTATTGTTTATGACAGTTATCACTAGTTTAATATTTTATCATTCTCATCAATTTAGTTGCTGACATTGTGTTCCGTTGGAACAGCACATGAATTAATATGTAAACATGCTGTTATTACTGAAATTTCTCTTATAACGTTTTGGAGGGAATTTATTCACCTCTCGAGACTTTAAAAAGTGTAAGATTGTTCATCTTGGCAGTAACAGACTCTCCGATTGACACACGCGCTGTATGTTGAATCTACGGAGCATCAGAGTGACGTCATCACTTATACAAGCAATCTGCGCGCATACAGTCATCGGGTATTCTAAACTCAGCGCTTTACAGTTTAAACTAATTATCGTGCTGTGTACTGTAGAGCAAGTGAAGATTTTATGATATGTGCAGAGTTCTTTCACATGAAATATGCTGTTACAAGCTAAACGGGGATGTTAGATGCTTCATACATTCTGTATGCCTTTAAGAAGCTCCTTGATATGGTCGCAAAGACGGAAACATCCTTACTGTGAATAAATGGTATGGTTCTCTTTAGTTTAAAGTGTATAAATGCAGATTTTCTTAATATTTGATTAATGTGAAACTTAAGGTAAACAGCACAGATGTATTTTACAGGGGTCGTGTCTTCTTAACAAGTGGATTGATCTGTATGTTATTGAATGCAACTGATGAATATGTCTCAATCTATGTGTTTATGCTAACATTTCAGTTCAAAAAGTAACTTACACACTTATTTCATAAAGCGAATATCTTTCAATGTTATTTTTAGATGGGTATGACTTATGTTAGTTCAGTATACCTTTTTGTTCTAATATTAAGCCCTTATATTTAAAGTTATTTGATGTTTTTAAATAACAAATTTCTGCTTATTGGTTTAATAACTATATGCACTGTTATCTAGATTTATCTTTTGCATTGGGCCTTTTTTTGTAATGGTATCTAATTAAAACTAAATGGAAAATTCATTCTACTTCTAGATGTCAAATCTGAGGCTTTAAGTAAAATGACAATAGTGAGTACCTGATTCATAGATGGCAGTTCAAATTTGGGACAAAATAATTACAAACTTTTATGGTCTCTAATAGTTAATGTTTTATTTGGAAATAGTGATGCGTGTTGCTTTGTGGTCTCTTATTTTACATGTATTTGGGAATATATGTTCCCTGTGACATGGTAAGGGGTAGTTTCTCTCCTAATGTGGCAAGTGGGATCAGGAATTTCCTTTGAATGGCTTGTCAGATGTTGGATTTCTTTTGGCTGTTATCCTGGTCATATATATTGTGCTGTAATAACCCTTGTGATTTTGAGTAGATCTTTATGTCGGAACACTTCTGTTATTTGATCCTGTGTCTTATTGTGATTGTTTAGGGTCTATTGTTTCCTTTTTATTGAAATTCAAAGTGGCGTGTTAGGTATATTCATGCTGTATTTTTGTTAAGGAAGTAGAGGCTGTCTTTATAGGCTTGTAATTTTAACAATTGTTTGTTTGCAGACATGTATGCAAATGGCACTTAAGATGGATGATGTTTATGCTGTTATTCTTTACTTAGTAATACGCTTAATCTTTTTATTAGATTTGAATATATTTGATTTAACTTATTCAGATTTACAAAATGGTATTTGATGTTGATTTGGGGTCAGATCTTCCTTTATCTTTTAGTTTAATATGTATTAGTCCTAGTTTATAGTATTATAATTCTAAATATGTTATTCAGTTTAGTTAGATAATAGACTATACATAATAATTTTAAGTTAATTAATCTAGCTATACTCTGGTAATTCAAACTTATGTTTTAACAAACAATATAATTCATATTACAAATTCCATTTTATCTGCTTATTTAGGCCAAAATATGCATATGAGATTTGTGAGGAAAAACATTTAAATTGTAGACTTTTCTATATTTTAGGAGCCAGTGATTACAAATGTATAGGGATTGAATATGTTGGACGTCTTGAGTTTAGACAGATTTGTAAATATGTTTAGTTGTATTGTGTGGGTTATAGTCCTTTTAATGGCTTTAAGTAAAGCGTTTTGTAACAAATTGAAGATTTTGGTAACCAAAAATTCTAATTTTATTCTCTTTTTTCTTGATCTTCCTTCTGTAACAGGGGAATGGTGGGCAGGCACTAGGGTTAGAAAGAAGGAAGTGTATAATTCCATCTTTATTATTTATTTGTGGATATATTTATTGTTGTGATATTATCTAATCAAGACCAGAAGAGATGTATTGTTTTATTGTTGGGTATTAGTTCTATTTTGTTCAGGTTAATATATTATATTTTCATTAATTTAGTATCTAGCCTATATTGCTCTTATGACAAATGACATAATAGTTGAGTCCTGGAATGTTAGAGGAATTCAAAACAAACCTAAAAAATCCTTATTATTCCATTTGATATTTAAATCACAAGCCAATATTTGTTTTATTCAAGAGACACATATTCCTCATGATATTTCGGACAAGGAAAGGAATAAAAAATGGATCAAGAAGATAGTAGCTTCCGGGGATTCTTCTAATTCTAGGGGAGTGGCCATAATTGTTAAACATAAATTCTCAGGGACTATAATTGATGAGAAATGCGACAATGAAGGTAGATGGTGTCTTTTTACAGCTACTTTTCATAATCTGGATAAACCACTTTTGGTTCGAAATTTATATGGTCCTTGTAATCAACAACATTCTTTTATCTTAAAAATATATAATATACTCACATCTTATAAGGATCATTATATTATAGTAGGAGGGGATTGGAATGCAGTCATAAACACAGAAATTGACCGATCTAGCTGTCCCATTTCTTATAATTACCAAGCATCTTTGGCCCTCGAAGATTTAATTTTGGAATATAATTTAATTGACCCACTGCATTTTACAAAAATCTCAAATAAGAAAGAAATTTATACATATTATTCAAAATGTTATCGCTCTTGGTCTAGATTGGATTTTTTTCTGGTTTCCAATTTTCTTTCAAAATTTATATTGGATTTTTATACTGAACCCAGATTCTTTTCGGACCGCTCAAGAATTGTACTAAATTTAAACATTATTCATAATGATAAAAACAATACTCACAAAAACAATTGGTTGCTAAACAATAATTTACTCTTAAATAATGATATATGTAAACAGTGTTCTGATATAATTCAGGAAATGGAGCATGATCTGGATTTAACAGATATTCCCTATGACGTTCAATGGGCTGCTTGTAAGGCGAGATTAAGAGGATTGTTTATCGGTAATTCTGCATACCTTAAAAAACAATATAATAAAAAAGAAGTTTTTCTAAAGTCTAGAATCCAGTATCTCGAAAATCAATTTAGACTAAATCAAGATAATGTTCTTGAAAAGCAAATCATAGACTACCAAAAAGAACTAATTTTGTTACATCAGAATAACCTCTCTATAGTAGATCAAAGATTACTAGCTACTTATTCAGAATGGGCTCAAGTTCCATCTAAAATCTTAGCCAGAATAATTAAAAATAACTTCGATAGACCTAAAATTTCATCTTTATTACACAAAAGTAAATTATATAATACAGATAAGGAAATTTTACATCTTTTTACCTTACTCTATACAGAGTTATACTCTAATTCACCCAATTCATTGATTAACAATCATATAAATAGTTTTCTAAGCTCTTTAAAATTTCCTAAATTAAATGAAAATCAAAAAAATTTACTTTCTGCTCCTCTTTCTTTTCAAGAAATTTCAGATTCAATAGATAGACTTAAATCGGGTAAATCTCCTGGTCCAGATGGGTTTACATCAGAATTTTTTTAAATCCTTTAAGTCGATAATTGTTCCTTTTCTCTTTAAAGTATATAACTACATTAAAATCGAGGACATATCTGATCTTTACTGGAACAGGTCTAAAACAATATTAATTCTGAAAAATAATAAAGAGAAAACTAACCCCTCAAATTACAGGCCTATTTCTTTAATCAATATAGACATAAAGATTTTATCATCAATTTTGGCCAACAGATTAAAACAGGTCTTACCCTCAATTATTTCTCAAGACCAAACAGGTTTTATGTCTCATAAACATGCATGGGATAATACCCTAACTCTGGAATCTATTATTCATCTTTTAAAAAATGACTCTAACCCGATATATGCATTGATTCTTGATGCATCAAATGCGTTTGATAGAGTATGTTGGGATTTTCTCTTTCAAACTGACATGCTTTAATTTCCCCATATCCTTTCCAAATTTAATAAAAACATTATATAAGGATATGTATACTAGTCTGTATATTAATGGTTACATGTCTTCCCCTATAAAGATTACCAGAGGTACAAGGCAAGGTTGCCCCTTGTCCCCTTTTCTTTTTAATATATACTTGGAACCATTGCTGCTATATATTACTCAAAACACCTTTCATAATATTCCAAGGATCTTTAACACAAATATTTTTTTTTCTGCATTTGCTGATGATCTAGTAATATATTTCCAAACTCCATTATCTGACCTTAGTAAAATAACAAACTCTATTGAACGTTTCTCTCTTGCTTCAAATTATCTTATAAATACTTCAAAAACTCATATTCTTCCTTTAAATCACAAGGTTCATAAATTGTATTTGTTTTCTGATTCACAAATCCAGATTACTTTTGGTGTGAAATATTTGGGAATTAACATGGAGCACAATAATCACTCCTCATTTCAAAACAACATGAGTAAAATATGGAAATCTATAATGTTTGACATGAATAGATGGGAACAGCTAAATCTGTCACTTTTATCAAAAGCTGCAATAATTAAAATGAATATTCTTCCAAAATTTATATATCAATTCAATTCTTCGGATCAGATAATTCCCAAATCTTTTTTCGAAAAGGTAAATAAAGAATTAGCAAAATTTATGTGGTTTCCCAAATCGGTTAGGATCTCCTATTCTAGATTGTCAATTACTAAAGATAAGGGAGGTTTGGGATTACCAAATTTTTACCTATATTATCTAATTGTTTCAGCAAATAAGCTATTAACTATATCTAACTTTAATAGTAGTAAAGGTATTCAGTACCCAATATGGGTTAGGTTGTGGTATCATTATATTTTATCTAAAAATATAAATCCGGAGGCCATCCCTTTTATTTATTTAAACATGAAGAGCACCTATAAAATTTCGACCCTTCTTAAACACAAGATTAAGGCTTTTCAGAATTTATTAAAAATCTGCAATCTTGATAAGTTTTTTCACCTCCTTCAACCACTTCATTTAAATCCGAACATAATGTTAGATAACTCTCCATTTAATCTAACAAATTATCCTTTTATTAAAAAGTTAAAAGTTTGGGACATCTTGAAATATAAAGACTTGTCACTAGCAAATTTACGTAAGATTCTAAAAGTTAGTTGGAAATACACTACAGTTTTATGTCAAATAAGAGAGGTAATTATGATAAAGTTTGATTTCATAAAGCCTACAGAACTTGATCTTAATAATTTAAAAATGATAATTAAAACATTATCGTCATCAGTGAAAATGTTATCAAAGTCCTATAAACTGATAAACAAATTAACATTAGACCAGAACTGTCTTTTCTCACATACCTGGTTGAATCATAATTCTCAAATAACTGAGAATCAAAAACTTCTAGCAATCAGAAACACCAGAGAATTTACTCCATTTAAGAAATTGATCTACACACAATTAATGATTAGCAATAATGCTTATCATACTCCATATAAATTAAATACATTTAATGCCAGTAAATCTCCATCGTGCACATGTTGTTCCTTTCCCCAAGCTGACCTTTTACATATCCTGTGGTATTGTCATTTTTCTCATAAACTTTGGACCTCTTTGAAGGTAAGACTGCAGAGAATGGGGTATCATAAATCTACGCTGTCCTGGGAATTTGCTATACTTCATATACCGTTAGTTCATCTTTCCAAACTGGATACTCATGCACTTATTTTTATTTGTTCGCTTATAAAACTTTATATTACTCAAAATTGGCTTGATCGTACTAAATTAAACTGGGATACTTTTCAAAAAATGGCTTACCTATATATTGATGCACAAAAAAACTTGGTTAAGAGTCCAATAAAAATGATTTTAAAAAATAGAGTGTTGGGGAAGGTTTTAAGTATTATAAACAATTAATACCTTCTAGAGTTTTTTTTTTTTTTTTTTTCTCCTGGTCTTGATTATTAGCTCTTTTATTTTGTTAACCATACTTTATTTACATAAATGTGTATAATGTCTAAATTTACCACTGATTTTATGGTTACCGATTGTACATAGTGTATATATTGGGATTTGTTATTTAATGTTCTTTTTTAACTCCAACAAGAGTTGCATTTTGTTTTATCAATTTGTTAATCTTTACACAATTCCTAAATGTAATGTTTATAAATCAATAAAAAGTTTTTTGAGAAAAAAAAGAATTAATTGTCAGTGTATCTTAGTTACACTTGAATGTAGCTCCAATATGGGCCCTTATAAATAATATTTATTTGTTTCCCAAGCATCTAACATTAAGTTAGCAAATGTGGGAGGTACAGTCTCTGCTGGGTAAGCAATGAGCATAGCAACAGGACACAGACTGGCTATACATGTTTACCTACATCATTAAAGGATTTTAGATGAAGGGCCACATTCACAAATAGCTACACTGAGTGCAGTTATCTTGTATATATCACAGCATGCCACTCACAAATTAGCACACTATTTGGTATTGAAACAGCTCAACACATACTGCAGGGCCACAAAAAGGTAAACCACAGGATATGCTATTGAAGGCATAAGTAACAGAATTACATTATGTCCTTCTATTCCCATGTTGCAACCCAGACATCTGGCATGTATGCCAAAGACTTAAGCTACTGCTAAGTACGTGCAATGTTGCACATAGAAAACATTCGACGTTGGCCATAAAAGTGATGTCTGCATGTACCTTCCTCAGAACTTCTCTGCTGCCAGACTGAACCACAGCTTCTACTGACTTCAAAAGCC
>NC_056728.1:1688238426-1688278426 GCF_019279795.1 Protopterus annectens
CCTTCTTCAAAGGTCTGGATACTGATTCTATCCTGGAAGCAGCTACTTGGTCCTCTGTCCATACAGTCACAAAACACTACAAGCTGGACTCTATCTCCAGATGAAGAGCAGGATTTGCCAGGGCAATCCTAATCCTGCATGTCTTCATGGAGACTTCTTGTGGTCCTATCCCCCTTCCTCCTCATGAGCTATGGTATTCTCCCTCATGTTATGAATACTGCAACATAGGAGTAAAAGGGTGTAGAATAGTTGTGTAAAATCTTACCATAACCATAGATGTCCTTCTCTTCCATGTTGCAGTATTCTAACCCACCTTCCTTCCCCTTTGGTGCTTGCTTTTGTTTGGATATTATCTGCTTGTCTTTTAAACTTGGACTGGTGATGTGACTAGGGCATTCAGTTCTGAGGATGGTATGTGCAGACGTCAGTTTTATGGCTCATGTTGGCTGTTTTCTATGTGCAACATTGCATGATGTACCTAGCAGTAGCTTAAGTCTTTGTTATACTGGTCAGACATTTGGGTTGCCTAGGCAGGGAATCCCTCATGTTATGAATACTGCAACATGGAAAAGAAGGACATCTATGGTTATGGTAAGATTTTACACAACTATTCTTTTTTAATGACTCTAACATGGCAGAGCTATTCAAGAATCTATAAAGCAACTGTGTACTCTTAGAAAAAGCTGTCATCATTAACCTGTATGAGCAAAAGGCTTTAGTTTAAGGTGCTGTTGCTGCCAGTCTTCAGTCAAGAAAAAGGAGGGTGTTTAGACCCCATTTGATTTACCATGGACTGCATGACACAGAAATTGTAGAGCAAGACCAAGTGGACAGGGAAACAGTAGAGGAAATAAACAACCTCTGCTACCCTTACCTGAGGCCCCAGGAAAATCATGCAGAACCCTTGCCAGTGGAAAGAAAGGTATATGCAGATTTATGTATACTAAGCTACAGGTACTTTCCAGAGACCCATAGAGGATATATTAGAGGTGTCACAGAATTCAGCTTTCAGAATATTACATCAGATTCTAAATGCAATGCTACAAATGCAAGGGAGCATATCTGTTTCCCCTGCACCCCAGAGCAGAGAGCACAAACCATGCAGGAACTTTATGCAATAGCCCAATGCCCTGAAACTTTAGGGGCCATTGGTTGCACACACATAGAATTAAAACACCTGCACAATGAACAGGGAAGGAGCTGCATTAACAGGAAAATATCCCACTCTATAAACTGTCAGGCTGTCTGTAATGCCCAAGGGATCATCTTTTGTGCAGATAACCCAGTCAGTTTTCACAACTCACCAGTATGGCACACCTGTGACTTTCCAGAAGGGCATTTAGTCAGGGATGCAGGCTATGTTTTGGAACCTTGGCTCATGGCACCCATGAGAAACCCACACAACCCCACCAAGCAAGGATATAACAATGCCCCAGGAATATCACAGAATGTGTATTTGACTTGATGAAATCAAGGTTCCAGTGACTAGACACCTCAGAAGGTGTCCTGCAGTATAACCCATTAACCTCTGCCAAAATATTCATAGTCTGTTCTATGTTGCACTGTATCATTGTCAGGAAACAGAGTCATCTAAGACAACTAAGGACAGGACCACATTTCACAGTACCACAGGCAGGGCAAGCAGCTCCAGCAAATACAGATTAGGAGTCTGAGGGAGAAATATCAGCCACAGATGTTGCTGGCAGACAGAGGGATGCACAATAAGCCATGGCTGTGATTAAAAGGCAAAGGCTAGCACACGTGCTGACTACCTAAATGAAAGAATAAGAGCCTAAGTACATACTGCATAACTCTACAACTTTTACTTAACCATGTAATAGCTGTATTCTGTTAACATCAGACACATCTTGTATCTGCAGTATTAACAAGGTAAATCTAGAATGTGTGTAGAAAAAGTAATAGAGTCATATAACTGATTATTGTAATATGCAAATTCTCATATGTCCCTAAGGTGATACATGTCCCAGGTGTTCAGTACTGTCAGTTATGGCTTATGGGTGATGTTTGCAATACACAGCTATGGATTTTGCCCAGTACTGAGAATAAAACATTTCAGTTAGCCACTGTATGTACAGCTTTGAGCAAATCAATGTAAGCAATACTAGAACATCTACTTTGACTGCATTAATAAGAGCAGTAACAGAAATAGTGAGGGTCACCAATTACGGAAGCAGTCATTCAGAACTGATTATGAACTATGTGTAAAAACATTTATTCTGCAATACATTTACATCAAAGGAAGGTTCTGAGTAAGCAAGCATTAGCTAAGCTATCCACTGTGTGCATCAGACATACATAAAACCCCAAATCATAAAGAAATGTGCAAAGGGCAGGGCATAGCATTCCTCTCAACTTCTTTGCACTAAAAATGTGGACAAACCCAAAAATAATGGGGGGAACAAAGGCTCAAAAATAGGGACAGATTTTAAATATTGCTCTTATAAACTTAGAAAGTTGCTATAACAGCAGGTTTTGCATTAGCATGCATCTTTTGAAGGATATGCAGTATGAAACTCAAATGTCTGTCACTATTCTGTGGCTTCAAGCCTCAGTGATTTTCCAGAAAACCACAAATTTTATGAAAACAGACCAAAAATATGCTTAAAAATCTGAATATTCTGTGAAAATCTGGATGGTTGAGTGTTATGGGGCACAGTCATCAAGTCACACAGGGTAGGGGTTGGGGGGACAAGAGGGAAAGCCTGACATCAAAGAAGTGAGTATGTACAAGTAAAACAAAAATGTATTCCTTCAGTATCCAATTTGCAGAACTAGTAGCAAGCTATGTGTAGCAGTCAACAGCACTGCTTAGATAAGTAGTATGTGTGAGAGGTGTATGGTCATGTATTTATTGAAAGTGTATATATGTCTCTGCACAAACACAATCAAGCATTGTGCTGGCACTATGTCCTGGTATCTCAGACAGGTGTGATTTGCAAACTAGACTTGTCAGGTCAGCCTCATCCCTCCAAACATGAGAACTACCTCTGCCAGGAGTTGCACTGCTAGTTCCATGACCCTGGCTAGAATTTGGACTGCATCCTGAATGTGAGTGATGTCTGCTAGATGAGCTCTTATCACAACTATGTCCTTGCCAATGACCACATGGCCTAACAAATCTAAGTTTGGACACCATAATCACTGACAGGGTGGTGGAAGTAGTGCCACTACTGGAGCACAATGTTATATGGCCAAGTTGGCTAACACCAGACAATGTAGTGGCTCTATGGCCATGTGGCTGTAGACCCTATTTTAGCAGATGTTCCATTTCAGACATTGCCCAAACCAGTGTGTCATTCATCTTGTCCAAGGAGTCACCCACATGGTTCAGGCAGTCCCAACTGTCAGAATGCACTATTTAGTAGTTGCACTATCTGTTCTGAGGTCCTTGTGGAATATGCCTGTGCTTCCATGATGGCCCTACACATACATCATGTGGCACCTACTGACATACTAACATCTGGATGAGGGTGGACAGCAGGCTTCCTCCAAGCAGCGCTACCAACCCAACTGTGTGACATCTCACCCTCACAATTGCTACAGGGAGAATCAACCAGTTGTGCAACTGGAGAAACAATACCACCCTGATCAGCTATGCCTCCCTCAACCTGTCCTATGTCTAAGATTTGTATGCCATGGGTATATGTAGACATAATGACTGTGCCAAAATAGGTGCAGGAAAAGCTGAAAGCATACCCTCAGTGTCAGACTAACCCTCTGCACCCCCAGACTGTGTCTCTTCATTGCTATTATCATCATTAGAGATTACTGATACTCTGACATCAAGCGGTAGGAGTTCCACGGTGCCACTGGCTGGATCCCCTATGATAACAAGCAAATACCACAAAAAATAGAATAAACAATAATCAAACCAATGCTATGTGAAATGTAAATTAAAAAATTAACAGATGCTACTGGAATGAAAACAAGTAACTTTCAGGTACACATACATCTGCCTTTCATGCATTAATAAGAATACAGAAGGTGTGCTTGCCATGTGCAGGTGTCCAAGCAAAAGAGAACCTGATATGCCTAGATATACAAACGGGAGATAAAACATGGATAATAAGCATCACAAAGTAAATGACACAAGAAGCAGAAAACAGTTCCCTTTACAGCTGCAGAAAAAGACATCTCATACAAAACATTACTACCCGCTGGACTGTTCCCCTCCCCTCCTTCTCCCTCTGTCTCTTCTATCTCACCTGAGTATTTCACTCTAGATATACATATATATATATATATATATATATATATATATATATATAGGGATCTACTTTTAATTCCTGAGATGAAAATGCTGACATATCAAAACAATGAAAATACACAACAATGAACCTTATAACATCGGAAAAAAAGCTTGCACACATCACTCCACACAACCAACACCTGAAACACTACTCAGACAAAAAAAATACAAAAGTATATCCACAAAATATCCAAACAACTAATAACTAAAATTATATCTACCTTCATACTTATAAGCTCAACATTTCAAACATTTACGGCAGTTTTCTGCCTAAGTAAAGAAGTGACCTTTTTAATTCTGACTGCTTTCTGTAGCCCAAATGAGCCTGGCACCTTTGTGCAGTGATCAGCACTCTGGATAGTACTTAGAAATAACTTCCACCTGTCACTATCTCTGTAGCACAAAGTGCAAGTGAACTGAGCTTAGAGAAAGTGGACAGATAATGCAGGGTTCAATCAAGTTTACAGATATTTTTATGACTGGATTCAGAATAAATACTGACACCTAATGTGTATAATGCGAACAGGCTAAAATCTGTGATACATGATAAAAATCTTACCTGTAGTCCCTGTGAACTGCTGTTACAAAGGTGTTGTAATCTCACCTCTTCTCATTATTAATAACAGTATGTGCTATGGATGTTGTAAAGTGAGATAACACAAAAGCAGTAACATGCATTATGTGTACGGGTTTTATATTTGTGGAGAAATTATCCACATCTCACAAGTATTCATCATAACAGTTATACAATGTCATGAGTAATTTATGTACTATGGCAAGAATGGCCTCTGCGTGACCCATTTCAGAACAATTGCCATTACATGAATTTCTGATGATATGTAACCTAAATGCTACTTGTAACGTTGCTAGCAGATGTGAAAAGGATGACTGTGTTATGCTTGTGCTATAACAGCTTTGTCCCTTGTTACACATACCCATTACATGTGCTACTTTGTAATATAAAGTCATTTTTTTTTTTTTTTGCTTTTTTTAATGTCTTTTGCATTTGTGTTCTGCTTGGCAGTGTGCAGACATGGTTTACTTCTTAATGAAAAAAGTGAAAATTTTAATTTGGGCTGCCTTCAGTGGAGTAAATTGGCCTGGTGTCTCTGTGTGGACATTAGCACTCTGGATAGTACTAAGAATTAGCTCGGTACCAGTGTATGGACACCAACACTCTGGATAATACTAAGAATTAGCCTGGTGTCGGTGTGCGGACATCAACACTCTGGATAATACTAAGAATTAGCTTGGAGTCTGTGTGCAGACATCTACACTCTGGATAATACTAAGAATGAGCCTGGTACCAGTGTGTGGACATCGGCACTCTGGATAATACTAAGAATTAGCCTAGTGTCGGTATGCAGACATCAACACTCTGGATAATACTAAGAATTAGCCTAGTGTCGGTGTGCAGACATCAACACTCTGGATAATACTAAGAATTAGCCTGGTGTTGGTGTGCGGACATCATCACTCTGGATGTTGTGTCTTTCGGCTTTTTCCTGGTTAGGGTCGCCACAGCGGAACTCCGGTCCGCTAATGATTGGCAGTAGATTTTTACGTGCCGAGTTGCCAGCTCTGATGCAGAACCTTCAACAAAGGTACGCCCATTCACGCATGTCTCCACGCAGAATATGCTCTAGCTGAGAATCGAACCGGACAGCGTCTTACTGTGAGGTGATAATGCTATCGCAGCACCACCACCGCAGTTTATCATTCTGGATAATAGTAAGAATTAGCCTGTTACCAGTGTATGGACATCTACACTCTGGATAATACTAAGAATTAGCCTGGTGTTGGTGTGCGGACACCTACACTCTGGATAATACTAAGAATTAGCCTGGTACCAGTGTGTGGACATCAACACTCTGGGTAATACTAAGAATTAGCCTGGTGTCGGTGTGCAGACATCTACACTCTGGATAATACTAAGAATTAGCCTCTTACCAGTGTGTGGACATCGACACTCTGGATAATACTAAGAATTAGCCTGGTACCAGTGTGTGGACATTGACACTCTGGGTAATACTAAGAATTAGCCAGGTGTCGGTGTGCAGACATCTACACTCTGGGTAATATTAAGAATTAGCCTGTTACCAGTGTGTGGACATCTACACTCTGGATAATACTAAGAATTAGCCTGGTGTCAGTGTGCGGACATCTACACTCTGGATAATACTAAGAACTAGCCTGTTATCAGTGTATGGACATCTACACTCTGGATAATACTAAGAATTAGCCTGTTACCAGTGCATGGACATCTACACTCCGGATAATACTAAGAATTAGCCTGGTACCAGTGTGCAGACATCAACACTCTGGATAATACTAAGAATTAGTCTGGTGTCGGTGTGTGGACATCAGCACTCTGGATAATAATAAGAATTAGCCTAGTGTCGGTGTGCGGACATCTACACTCTGGATAATAATAAGTGAAGAAAATGCACCTGCCATATAAATTTCTCTGTGGCACAAGGGGTACATTAATTGAATTTAAAAAAAGAGGACAGCTGATGCATGACTTGGATTCAGTTTACTGTTTTACAGAGAGTCAGAATGCCATTTGTCACAACATTTTGATTAGGAATGTCACAGTAAATGGATATGAGTATTATAACTGTGTTAATTGTAAGAACTGTATCATAACTGCTTACTATAGAAGCCCAGCAGAATGAGTATAAATAATGTTAAACATGACAATGATATTTAATGCAGAACGCACATGCATAGGTATGATGTGTGCAATACGTTTGTTATAATTCTTATGAATTATCACATATCATAAGTATACGTTTATGACAGTATGTCTTGTGAAGTAGATATGTAACCTAACACACCATGTGTTACCCATGTCATGCAACTGCATGTATCTAAAATACATTTACAAACTCAAATACTGCCTTTTACATAAAAACACTCTCATGAATAAGTAAAGTCACAGACATAAATTCATCCGTGAAGCATATCTCCAGTCATTGTTATATTAGCATGCTTTTAATTGCCATGTTAAAAGGTACATTCTCTTGTGGCAATGACAGTTAATAAGCAGCTTCACATTTTATCCTTCTTTTCTCATGGGTTAGATTCCCAGGTGGTACTACACAATCTTACTTGCGTGTAAGTCCCAATGACCCAATATGCCACAAGTCATACTGCATTTCCTCCAAACAACCATGATTATAGCAAACACCATAAAACATTTCAATGTTTAACACTGGAACATGTGTCAGTAGTCTGAGCATCACACATAGCCAGATCTCCCTGACATATTTCATACTTTCTGTGCTTCTTAATGTACTCAGTGTCAATGTGTCTGGCAAGCCATTGTTATCCTTTCAGTTGTTCAAATGCAGCTGGCAAGGTTGTGCATCTTTGTGCACAAGCTGTTACATGTGAGATCCTACTTGGGCAACAATTCAGACATACATTTCTAACTTGATTGCTGCAGACATGGCTGGTGATAATAGTAATGGTGGTCTGTTTAGAGCACAAAGTTGGGGTGTTGAGGAATCCAGGATTTTTGTGGCACTCCTTGTGGAGTACTACATTCAGTGGCTGCTGCAGGGGAGATTATACCTGGTCTCAGTATAAGGCTGAGGCTTGGAATAGCTTGGCCAAGGCTGTCTCCAGTGCAACTAACATCTCATTCACGGGACAGCAATATCATCACCACTACAGTGACATGAAGCAGGACCTGCTGAACCAATAAGAGAATGAATTTAGGATTGAAAACACCCCTCAGTTCTGTAAGTATATTTAACCATCATTTGTTTATCATATTGCATTAGTAAGTCAGCAAAAGCAGGTATTCATTCCTGTCTCTTTCTTTTTATTGTCTACTGTACAGCTGCAGCAGAGATAGCAGAAAAATGTGAGGTGCATCAGGAGAGACTAACTCACCTCAGACAGGCAAAGGGTAAGTATGCATTAAGTCTGAATGCAAGGCAGAAGCATTTTAAATACATCACGGTATATCATCTTGAGCAGGCATACCTGAACTCTGATATCAAACATACCTCCCTGCTCCAGTAACTCATGGTGATTGCATTAGGCAGTGAGTGAATCAGCTCAATTGTATGATAGGTTCAACACCCAGAAACATACATTAAATTTTTTTAAGGATTTTATTTAGAAGATATTAACTGTAATGCTGCATGACATTAACAATTAAAAATTTTCAAATGCTAGTAATTCATTTGAAAGCAGATATCTGATATGTGTTTTCTTTTCGGCTTTTCCTGGTTATGGGTCGCCACAGTGGAACTACGGTCCGCTAATAATTGGCAGTCGATTTTCTTTATGGTGCTGAGGTGCCAGCCCGATGCCCAACCTTCAACGAAGGCACACCCATTCACGCATGTTTTTGAACGCCAGTCAACCACGGGGAGGACATGCAGACTCCACACAGAAGGCACTCCAGCCGAGAATCGAACGGGAGAACCTCTTGCTGTGAGGCGACAACGCTACTGCTGCACCACCGCTGGCATGGTGAAATGCATGATCCTATTAGGCTTAGCATACCATTGTGGTAGACTGATTTTATCACACATTAATGCCTTCTTATCATATCTGGATGTAGCTAAGGTGTAAGTATTTATTTCTCATATTAATTTATGCATTGAAATAATGAAATAATGTGACATGCCATTGATCTAAGTCTTTCTCTTTTGCCTCCTCCCACTCTATCTCTCTTTTTACATATATATATTTTTTAATACTTTACTGCTAAAAGCAAAATGACCATCAGCATTGGGAGCTAGACTGACCACTGCTGTGGTTTGACCTGCCAAACCTCCACAGGTGGCTGCAGCAACACCACCACAGACAGCCCATATTCCCAGCAAACCTGGGTCACAACCTATCAGTGTCCCCAGCTCTTACCCTACTTGCTCCAGCTGTGTCAGGTAGCTCTGCCCCTGCTGGTGGTGCAGTGGTACTGTATCAGTGTCTCCAGCTCCTATTCTACCTGCTCCAGCTGTGTCAGATAATGCTGCCCCAGCTGGTGGTGCAGTGGTACTGTCATGGAGCACTAGTAGTGGAGATGGTGATTTTGTCACCCAAGAGGAGCTGACAGGGCTGGTGAAGGGCATTAAAGGCAGGGGCCTTAGTGCCCAAATCAACAAGGTTGAAAAGGTCCTGCTTCATATTACTAAAATGATGCCACATCCAGCACTGACACGGGCAACTAATGCAGGAGACAGTGATGACAGTTCTGAGCATGAGGACTAAATTTTCACTGTGCTCAAGCTAGACAGGGATGTGCCTCTAAGGTCCCCTACCTATCCTTAATCCTGATATCACCCAACCCTTTATATCACCATCCCTGTCTGTCTTGTATGTCCTGTGTGTCTATGCCTACTGCATAATTTACTTTAGCCACCTGACCCTCTCATTCCTAATCACCATCCCCAACATTCCTGTCTCTCCAAAAAACAACAAAAATAGGTGCCTGTATTACAAAAAAATTCTGTCCCATACACAGCTCTCCACTTTGCCTTTGTGTCATCTTGACATGCTTGATTTGACCCAGCTGGCTATACAATGTTATTCTGTTGTTGTCACCATTCCTGGTGTGGTGACTCTCCCAAGTCATGGAATTGTGTTTATAGTACTGTATGGATAGCTGTGGTGCTGTCCCACCACTCTCCTGCAAATTCCTGCATTTTCCCCATGTCATACCCACTACTTGCCACCCCCATTTTCACCACTGTACTAGCAAGCCCTTTTTCACACATTTAGTCTGGTCAAAAAATAGAATCACACACAAATTCACATGGCCAGAACTGGCCCATTGAAAAAAAAAAAACTCATCTTTTGTCTTTAGCATTTGCCTGAAGGTTCGGATTGGGCACCAGTGCTGAATGACAATGAATGGGGTTTAAGTTCCTATAGTAAAAGCTGAAGATTTCAATCTTAACTGCACTAGCAACATTCACTTTGTGAAAATGTGCTTAAATCCACTGCAGTATGGGAATACAGAATAGAGGCAATACTGTGAAACAGTTACTCTAACAATTCTTACGCTGATGGATGCAATGAGCTAGAACTTCCTATGTGGTGGGTTGAAATAATTCTCTGTCTATAGACTGATGTTTTTGTATAGTGTCATAGGTTCGATTAACAGTCTATGACAAATTATTACTTAATTAAATGTTATAGTCCTATTGTATCTTTAACTGAAAATGTCTGTATCTTCAGTTACAACATTTTATTAACATACCATTTGTATAGTGCAGCAAGAAAGCATTTGCAAAAACATTTCATCACAACAGGGTGACCTAGTAGGGTCTATATCACCGTATAAAAAAGTAAAATGTCGAACTGCACAATAGCGAAAGTGCAGAAATGTCAAGGGTCCGTTTTTGAGATTGCTGTACAGGTGAAGATTGGGATATTTGCCCTTTCCTCACTGTAGTACGATCCTGGAGTTGGAATATATATTTAGCGGGGGGTGTGGGCCCAAGTTTGAATTTCAGCATTTTCGCTCTTGTGAGCATTCGACATTTTGCGTCTTCGATACGGTGATATAGACGTGACCTAGTAAGCCACCTTTATTCTGCTTATGTATTAGTGCTGGTTCTACTCTTCTACCTCTTCTTGATCCCTGTAGCAAATTATTATTTTACAAAGTATGACAGAGTGATAATGAGGGAAAGCCTAAGAGAAACACACTGTAAAGAACGACCTACATGTCTCATAAACAATGATGACGCTATTTCTCTCTCCATCTCTCTCTCTCTCTGTTCAGCCATTCTGCTTCTGTAAAGTCTCACTGTCTTTTCAGTTGTGTGAATTAAAGTGTGTGAAATATGTAACGTTAAACCTGTCATGCCTATGATGAAACCTGATGGCTACATTCTCCCTTACCTCATTGTTTTGTGACTTCCCCATTAAACCAGTAAAATTAAGGGTGTGAAGTAACATTTCCTGTGTGGAATGTTGACATAATTTACAGATCTGTGAAATGGTTTTGGCATTGTGTAAAGAGTATGAATCCAGAAATATGTGAAAGTCATATTTAATGTTTTAATTATATTAGTATTATGCATGTAGGTATTGTCTAGGTATCTTAGTAACCCACTTTTATCCTGCTTATGTCTCAGCCATGGTTATACCTTTCAACACCCACTTTCTCTCTTTTGGAAACACTAAATTGTACATAGCATAACACTCACTTATCAGAAAAAAAAACTATCTCTCTTTTAATATATATATTTTTTAATATATTGCTGCCAAAAACAAAATGACCATCAGCACTGGGGGCTAGACTGACCACTGTGGTTTGACCTGCCATACCTCCACAGGTATGGCAGGTAACATTAACACATCCAAGGATCTAAAAAAAGACAGAAAAATTCTAATATTCTGTGTGTCTATCACTGTCTCTTTGTCTGTATGCGTTTCCACTTGTGTATCACTTTTTCCTGTTTCATATTTATTAGGTTATGTGATTTTACAGTTGTCATGAGGGCAATGAATACTAATAAATACATTCTCCTTTACTTCAATCTGTTGTCATATTTGACCTTCCCATATGGTGTGGATCGATAATACTTAAGATTGCAGATTTTCTTGGAATACTTTCAAGGTTCAAATCCGGATGTATGCCAAAGTGTTTTTGAATATTTGGTATGACTGTTTTAGGTGTAACTGTTGGTTAAACATTTTCTTAACAAACATTACCCTGCTGTTGTACTAACGTGCTGCCCCATGTTGGGGACACTGTCTTGTGCAGATCTTGTCTAAATAATTATGATGATAAAGCAACACAGATATGTGCAGAAATGAACCAGTGGTAATAACAACAGCATGCAGGTACATCAATGGCACCATGCCACCAATGTTGGAGTAGTTCAACATAACACATTCATAGAAACAGATTTAAATAATTATCAAACAATAGGACATATGTCCTAACATTATCGTGGAGTCATCATGTACCAGTTGAGGTGAGTATTTAGTGTAATGTTGGAGGTATGGAGGGGGGAGAGAAAGATGTCAATTAACAACTAGTATATTCTTGTAGTTCACATTACTTTCCTAGTCAGTGCTGTTATCTGTAATTTACAAGTATTACTACACTACCCTATTGCCTTAGTTTGGACAGTGGTATGGCTGTCAACAACTATATACATGGACTGGTTTTACCTGCAGTATACACCTCTTACCTGGTATACCTGTGGAGGAATTGTTTGTTAACACTGTTTCTACACACACTCCCAGATTCCAGGTTGATGTCATGCACATACCTGTCCATCTCTTTTTGCACAGACTCTGGCCATGTCTTAACCAAATGCAGGTGAACTGGGACATATGTAGACTATTGCCCTCTTCAACCTTTAGTGACTTACAACACTCTTATACAGGATTTCCTAGACAGTTATATTATGTAGCACAGTGTGGGTGACAGTGATCAGTGGTACCTTATTATTCAGAGCAACTGCAATACTCACAATGCCATACAATACCAGAGTAAACAGTACCAGTACAGGGTATCAAGCTTTTGTTTCTCGGCACAATGTTCGTATCTGACGTACCTGTGGGAGCAATGTTTGTTAGCACTATCTGAATGTTGCCACACAAAGTACCAGATTTCACATTAGTATTATGCACATACATCTCACTCTGTTACTGTACACACTCTGGTCACAGCTTGACAACATGGGGGTGTAGATGGGACATACATGGCTTATTACTCTCATAACATTTTGGGGAGTTGCTAGTGTGACATGTTTGTTCTTATAGATGTGTGTCAATCAGTTGTATTTTCTGTTTGCTGCCTAAACATCTGGGATCATCCCACTGATTTCCCAGGGGGACAGGGTGACAGGCAGCAGATATGGGCCGATATACTGGACATTCTGGACTTATCTGTACAGTTGTGGGGTATGATTCTGTATGCAGCCTACTTCCTCTCCCAGGATTCAGACCATGGCTGTGTCTGCTAAAACTAAAACACTGTCCATCACAGATGTGTGTGCTATATAAATATTGCTGTATATCTCTTATCTGATTTCTGTCTTATACTTTTGTTGTTTTACATTCTGACCTTGAATTACAACACTCTTATACAGGATTTCCTAGACAGTTATATTATGTAGCACAGTGTGGGTGACAGTGATGAGTAATACCTTATTATTCAGAGCTACTGCACCACTCACAATGCCATACAATACCAAAGTAAACAGTACCAGTACAGGGCATCATTCTTTTATTTCTGGGCACAGTGTTCGTATCTGAGGGACCCGTGGGAGCAATGTTTGTTAGCACTACCTGAATGTTGCCACACAAAGTACCAGATTCCACATTACTATTATGCACATACATCTCACTTTGTTACTGTACACACTCTGGTCACAGTTTGACAACATGGGGGTGTAGCTGGGACATACTTGGCTTATTACTCTCATAACAGTTTGGGGAGTTGCTAGAGTGACAGGTTTGTTCTTATAGATGTGTGACAGTCAGTTGTATTTCTTGTTTGCTGCCTGTACGTCTGGGATAATCCCACTGATTTCCCAGGGGGACAGAGTGACATGCAGCAGATATGGGCCTCTTTACTGGACATATCTGTACAGTTGTGGGGTATGATTCTGTATGCACACTACTACCATTCCCAGGATTCGAACCATGGCTGTGTGTGCTAAAAATACAACAGTTCATGTCTCAGTTGCATGTGCTATTCAGATTTTGTTACCTGTCATTTCAGTCTTTTCTGTCTATGTGTCTTTCAGTTGCACTAAATGACCTCTGGGGATTACACCAGTCAGGTACAGACATTCTTACACATTTATGTTGCACAGTGTGGGTAACAGTGCTTAATACAGCAGTGCTATTAAGTGATTGCAAATCTACATTACCATATGATACCAAAGTAAACACATGCAGTCCAGCAGTTAGATCTTTATTGTCAGGCTAGTATGCTTTTATTTACATACAACCTATATGAGACTCTTCCTGCCATATTCTCTGGTGTATGCAGTATTTGCCTTAAACAATGCAGGTTTTATACTGGCAATTAACTTACTAATACTTTTAGATTCATTTCCTATGACAGTACATGCAAGAGTATTACTAACCTGTCTTGTGTCACAACCTTTCCAAGCGACATCCATGGGCCTCCTGGTTCGCGGCCCACTCACTTGCCACTGTGAAGGACATAAGAGGAATATTTAGCCATACCTATCCATAATATACATGAGCTGGCAATTATTAAACTGGTAGTGGAGTGATACTTACACACAGCTGGGACCACCCCTGCTGTCCTAGCCTCTTGGATTCACTGATCCAAGAGATCCCCCTTTCGCCGCTTCAGGTCAGCATAGTAATGCCTGACCTGCTCACCAGTTTGGGATATGCCAGTGGCATTGGTGAGGTCACGGGCGAGATGGTCCCAGGCTTCCACTTTATATTGGGAATCCTGGTACTGGCCCTGCAGCAGTCTCTGCTCATGGTCTTTGACAAGGAGTCCTGCCATGACTCTGGACTCCTGGATGCCCCAGCTCTGCGCCTGAAAGTGCACTCCCTCTCCCCTTCCTGACATGGTGCCTGCAAGTGGTAGGTATGACCAGTTATGAGCTGTATTTCCTCCTGCTGGGTTTAAGTAAGGCCAATTTCCCACACTTTGCCATGATTGGATGGTTTTGAAAAGGCTAAGCTATGGGAAAACCTGCTTACCTAAAGTTGGCATTGTTTAAAGGGGTATACCACTGGGCAAATTGAGTTGGTTGGCCTACACATTGCTTACACCTACTAAGCTGGCCTGTGCAATGGTTAGCATTGCTTAATATTTACTTTGCATTATATTTGCTTTTTGGTATTGATTCTCAGCTAGAGCGTTTTCTGTGTATCGACATGCATGAATGGGCCTTCCTTCATTGAAGGTTGTGCATTAGGCCCGGCAAGCCAGCACATAAAAATCTACTGCCAATCATTAGCGGATCGGAGTTCCACTGTGGTGACCCCTAACCGGGAAAAGCCGAAAGACACAAACAAACAAACATGTTATTTATATATATATATATATATATATATATATGGTATCCATGCTTCATGTGTACGTACACTGTATGGGGTCCTTGTGTTTAATAGGGGACTTCAGCACTGTATTACAATTACACCTCATATCTGGGCTTACTTCAGTACTCCAGTTCACATATTTATGTTATGTAGTAGGTTATAGAACATATAACTGTATACTGACTCCTTTCACATGTTCGGTTTGATTTTACTATAGTGAGGATTTGTTTGGTGATACCTCAGTTTTATGTACTGCTGTGATGGCTTGGTGGTTAGCTACTGTGACTATAATGTCTAGGGTCTGGGGTTCCAGACCTGCAAGGCTGTTCATTTTGTTGCTGGGCAGAACAGTGGCTGTTGGATACAGAGTGATTAAGGCACTTTTAAGCAGGTTTGCATGGGTTTGCGTGAGGGTAAGCTATGCTAACCTTCGGTGAAATATGCTTAAAGAGAGTTAGCTTCCATATCGCTTAACATATGTGCGCATTGCTTACCCCCACATAAACAGGCTTAAACCTGCTTACTGGTGCTTACATATGCTTACTCCCGCTTACTACTGCTTAATAGTGCTTACACTTGCTTACTAGTGCTTACTCCCGCTTACCATTGCACTAATTTAGACTGTAATGTCTAATGGTTCTTGGGAAGGTGGGGGATTTGGAAGCTGTATGGAGTTATCATTCATTACACATTTTACCTTCCATTTGTATCCCTGATTCCTGTGTACATATACTGTATGGGGCACATGTGATTATCTGTGGACTTTGCAACATTATGACACTGACACCTCACATCTGCATTTAATGCAGTACTCCAGTTCATAAATATATGTTATTTAGTAGGTTATGCAACTAAAAATATTGGTCATAACGTGATTTGACATGGAAAATGAAATGGGCTGTAGTGGGATTCGAACCAGGAATAACTGCTCATAAGGCAAATACTCTGCCCACTACACTATTGCTATACTGCTTCCTTTGCATATATCTTCCTTTTTATCCTCTTCTGTCATTTAAGCTGCACTAACAGTAGCTAAGCAATGGGCAAACCCGCACACCTACAGTTAAATTTAATTTGTTCCATAAAAAAAAAAAAAAAAAAAAAGCTTTATATTGTTTGTGTTTACTATTGCTTTTGTACACATGGGGGGATGTTACTGGGGGAATGTGGACACCTATGAGCTGTCTCACTCATTCTTTTAGGTCTTTCTGCTGTTCTTTATTGCAGGGGCATGTATATTCTGAGAACTCTGCTCTCAGACACAACCCCTGCACTTTTACATGATCTGTGTAAGATTAGGAGCTCAGGCAATGCATCTTCATTAATATGCATGACACGCTGCTGTCCTGCTCCTAAACGGCCGCTTCCGTGCAGGACTAAGCTATTCCTGCATGGAAGAATAGTGAATGTGGGGGATTGTCATTTCCCTTTTTCCCATTTTTTCATGGGATCAGGGTGTAATATCATCAGTATTCAATGTGATCAAATCACATAGAGCCAGTGTTTATACCACCCAAGTAGCTAGCCCTGATATAAATGTTTAATTGTAAAATTTTGATAGGGTATGGACTACTTTGTAAGAATGTGGTTTTGATTGATGAGGAATGAGTACTGATGAGTATATGCTGGGAAGGGGTCTCTGACTGCCCTCATATCCTTCATGGACACTGTCAACTGAGCATGTGATGTTGGTAAAATCATATATTCACTTTTTCTTGATCTTTCTAAAGCTTTCAATACTATATCCCACTCTCTCCTTCTAACAAAACTCTCTAACATAACATAGGTGCCTGACATCAAACTCTAAACTGGCTCACTAATTACCTCACTAACAGGCAACAATCAACTAAATGGCAGAACTCTTAACTCCCCTTTCCTAAACACCACTACTGGTGTTCCTCAAGGCTCCATTTTAGGCCCACTTCTGTTTAGCATATTTATCAATAACTTCCACACTGCACTGTCTCAAGGCTCAGTCATCCAGTACACAGATGACTCCACTATCATCTGCACTGCAAACAACTCCTCAGAACTACACCAACTCATCCAAAATGCCCTCACTTCCACTGAAATTTGGATGTCTAATCATCATGCTCTGAACCCCAACAAAACCAAACTAGTAATCTTTGCCCCCAAAAAGTCCACACCTCTTCAAAAAGAGAACTTCACCATTCAATTCCTAAATGGTACCACCATCAACATTGTACCTAGCACAAAACTCCTAGGTGTCATCATAGATGAAAACCTCACATTCGACCTGCACATCCAGTCCAGTGTCAAAAAGACACATCAAATGCTTGGCACTCTCTACCGACAAACACATCTACTCAGGGCATCAGCCCAACTTTCCCTTGCCTCTTCTTTTCTATTATCAGTTCTTTTATATGGTGCCCCCTCCTCACCAACATTCAGTCCTCTCTAAAGTCCAAACTAGACTCATTATACAACAAAATTGCTAAGTCTGTAACTAATGCCTCCTACTCATCCCACCACTGCTTATCATTACACAACCTAAAATGGCTTGAACTCCCCAACTATCTCACCTTTCTCCAACTAACTACAGCTCACAAACTCATTCATAATTCATCCATGGGCCCTGCTCTATCTTCTATACCTACTTTATACCATCCTAACAGACCACTCCGATCCAACAACCAACTGCTCGTAAAAGTAGAAAAGCACAAACTTTCAGCTGGCCAGATGGTTTACTCCTTTACCATCACAAAACTTTGGAACTCCCTCCCCCCAACACTTATATCCACCCGCTCAGTAACCCTCTTCAAGAAATCTCTGAAACAACACCTCTCCTCATCTTGGCTGTGTACATGTGCTAACACCACATCTCATATAACCTAACTTCAACCATCACAACTATTTTCACCCCCACTCTACTATTCTGGCATCCTCCTTTCACATCCACCTGTCTTTTTACTTACTCCACCTGTCCATCCTGTCCACTTCCCTCTTCTACTAACCCTCATTGCCCTGCCATTGATTCCTCCTGTCTACTTCCTTCTCTTCCTAACCCTTATAGACCTACCATTAAACCAGGCGAGACATTCAGGTACTCTCGCAGCCTACCTTAATATCATACCACCAGTTATATCTGCAACAATATCCACCGACTTTGCTGAATCCTGCAACAGGACTCATATAGCCTATCACTCAGCTATTACACCTCTTAAATGTGTGAAAAGTTTAAGTACCTAGTCTCTAATTAATTCCGATATCTGCTTTGCACCCACTGCATGAAGTGTCCTATATACATTTTGCTAGCTGAAAACTAACTCATATGGAATGTTCTTATGTATATACTCTGTATTGCTTGTATAATATCTTTGATTTGAGAATGATTACTTATGTACTGCATTAGCTGCCAATAATATGTACTATTAATGTAAATTCTGTATTGTATGTGAAATGTCTTATATGTCGAGCTTTTCTCCCCGGGACTGCACTGCAAATGGGCACTTCTGGCCCATATGGACCATCCCGGTAAACAAATGCAAATAAATAAATAAATAATAAGAGTACCAGATGAACTATAGATACCATTATCCAATCTAATACTGTACTGTTATCATTAGTTTTGTTATATCTAGTGCAAGTTATAAGCTGTGTGAAACCATAGAGACTTATGTGTGGAGTGAAAGTGAGCTGAAAGTCTGACATTCAATATTGATATCTCCTAGTGTTATTTTCTCAGTAGAGCTAATATGAGATAGCCAGGAGAAGTTATCTTCTAATAAGTTCAGTTTGTTTTAGGGAGGTCTATGTACAAGCTTTTGTGGTTGTTCAGCTTAAGGAAGGACATACAAAATTCAGAAGTTAGAAACTTTGGTACACTGTATGGGTAAGCTGAGAGTGTGCATGAATGTGAGTTCAAAATGGCTACTCTTCCTGCTTGTTTATGTTTTTGACCTGCCTTGATAATATTTTAGCCTTGTGGTAATATTTCTGTGTTGTAGAAAAAAGAAATTAGAAGCACACCATGACAATCGAAGCCAACTTAAAAAGCTGATGTATCCTTTATTTGTAGAAAACGCCTCACATGGTGCTTCTTCAGACTTTAATGAAAATAAAAAGTAAAAAACTCCCTTATATCTCTACTTAACTCTTTCTTAAGCCAATGAAATCTCTGAAAGGACTTTTATGAGAAAGAAATAACTGACATGTTGTCTGAACAGACTACCTATAAGTGCCTAACTCCTATGGAATTGAATGTTTTAATTAAGAATGTATACACAAATTTATATGATATGCTAATGTGCTCTATTATAGATAATGATCTTTACAAATACGTTCTTATTGAGAAACCACTAGTTCCTATGTTTAGAGGTTTACCAAAGATTCATAGAACCTACAAAACCACCTCTGAGACCTATAGTCTCAGGCAAGGGATGGTTAACTGAGCATCTCCATGTATAGAGAAACAGCTAAAACCTATTGTACAAACAACTACATCTATTCTTAGGGACACAGTTTTAGCAGCACTAACTACATTAAATAATGATGGGCTCTTGATGGAAACAGATTATCTAGTAACCCTGGATGTAAAGTCCCTATTTACATGTATACCCAGTGATGTAGGTCTAGAATATTTAAGGTTGTACCTAATTCAGAAAGATATAACAAGGGATGAGTTAATTAAGATTATAATGTTATTGGAAATAATTTTGAATAATAATGTTTTCATATTTGCTGATTAGTATTTTTTGCAAACAACAGGAGTGGCAATGGGATGTGCCAACTCATATGCAAATTTAGTACTTGCTTACTGGGAACATACATACATTCTACAACATACTGTTTTTTCTAAATATATTAGACTTTATAAGAGTTTTGTGGATGACCTCTTTTTGATTTGGGGAGGAGACTATGAATCACTTAATGATTTTATTACCTATATAAATGGCACCACTAGCTTTTTAACATTAACTAGTAACTGCTCAAAAGATTCTATAGAGTTTCTAGATGTGTTGATTTCAAAAGATAGAGATAAGATACATACATCTATCTATAGGAATCCCTGTCGAAGAAATGCCTTCTTACACAGAACCAGTATGCATCCCCCACATATATATAAAAACGTGGTAAAGAACCAGGCATTGAGATGCTCAAGGTTAACTAGTAAACAGGAAATTTTTGAAAAAGCCTTATTAGACACAGAAAAGGATTTATCAGACAGGGGTTATAATAAAAAAGATTTAGAGAATCTGAATTATGTGGATCGAACAGGTAAAGGACGTCCATATATAGAAGGTGCTGAACAACAGAATAATAATATGGTAGTTCATCAGAAAAGAAATAACAATTTATTTATTTTATTTTATTTTATTTTACATTTGTTAACCGGGCTAGTCCAACTGGAACTATTTCCATTTTCAGCAGAGGCCCGGGGAGAAAAGCTCCACAAAGACATAGTAACTAATTACATAAGATGCAATAAAGAGAAAAACATCAAAACAAAAAATATATTATATCAAACTTATTGTATTCAAAATTAACATTTGTACAATAATGTACTCATTTTTTATTAAGAGTTAGACTTTAGAGGGTTTTAAAGAAACTCTATCATTGAGACCATGTCTAATATCCGCTGTCCCAGTCGGCCCGAATACCAAAGTATAAGGCTGACGTCGGTCAAGGCGCATTAGTCTGACGTCAGGGTACAAATGCGCATGACCGACGTCATTTCCTCAGTCTGAGTATGAGATTGGACAAAGAGTTAATATTCCTTATACTAGCTGTAATAGAATGATAACAGATGTTATTAGAAAGAACTGGGGAATTTTGACTTTAGATGAAGAGATTAGTAAGATAGTAGGTCAACATCCGAGCTTCAGTTATAAGAACACTAGGTCCTTGAAGAGACTACTATGTTATGAGCACAAACAGACTAGAATATTTTCAGTAAAAAAGGGAACTTTTCCTTGTTACAATTGTAACCAGTGTCAATATATATATAATAGAAATACTTTTATACATCCTGACACACAAGTATGTTATGAGTTTGATTTCTATGCTAGTTGTGCTTCCAGAAATGTTGTTTATTTAGGTGTTTGTCAGAAATGCAATATGTATTATGTTGGTAAAACGAATAGAACATTGAGAGAGAATTAGGGAACATCTATATGCCATAAGCAAAGAGAATGAGATCAATGCCCTAGCCAAACATGTGATTTATAATGATACCACACATAAATTTAAGTTCATGGTTTTAGAACTGATACATACCACCACAAGGCTAGGAAACATAAGTAACTTTACTGAAAAAGAAGAGAACAAATGGATAATCAGACTACAAGCTGATATTAGACATGGTCTCAATGATAGAGTTTCTTTAAAACCCTTTTTGAAAGATAGACCATTGAGACATTAACAACACTGCTCTTTCCATACAGTTCTTCACTTGCATACACTAGTTTCTCTCATTTAAGTATACATATTGCACTTAATTCATACTGATTTTCACCACATACTCACATACACATTCATGATTCTCACATACATATATAAGCATATACATACTTTTTATATACATTTTTATATACATTTTACATTCACTTTTATATTTACATTCACACATTTCCATCATATATTAAATTTACTTCATTCGTCCACATATATATTTATATATACTTATATATATATATATATATATATATATATATGTATTTTTATGTATCATATATATATATATATATATATATATATATATATATATATATATATATATATATATTTTATATACATGTTTTATGCATACTTATTCATATATATATATATATATATATATATATACTTTCACACACTTATATATTTATACATAATATCGAGGTATAGATTGAGTCACATATAAGTATACAAATATGGATATGTATATGTATGCATTTTTTACATTTTCATATTTATATGTTTATGTATTTTTATATTTTTATGTTTCTATATGAATTTTTTATGTATGTCTGTTGGTACATCATGTGTATGAATATATTTTATTAATATTTTATTATTATTTTTAGAAACTCACAGTAGACTGCCAGTTTTATTAGACAATTCTATCAGTCAACAACTGTCTTTATAAAGATCTCTCTAGACAAGGAAATTAAATGCTGTAAATTATAATTAATTAGAATTAATTAGCTAATTAACATTCAGAGATTTCATTGGTTTAAAAAAGAGTTAAGTAGAGATATAAGGGAGTTTTTTACTTTTTATTTTCATTAAAGTCTGAAGAAGCGCCCTGTGAGGCATGAAAGCGCTTACTTTCTACAAATAAAGGATACATCAGCTTTTTAAGTTGGCTTCGATTGTCGTGGTGTGCTTCTAATCTCTTTTTTCTACTGGACTTATAACTTTGTTTTGGAGGCACTTCACCCCTTAAGTATACATTTTATTTCAATATTTCTGTGTTCTTTATGTTGAATTTAAGCCAGATTTCAGTGATGGCTGGGATGTCTGGGATGGAGTTCAGTTATTGTATTGTGAATACTATGGATATTAATAGTGACTATGTTGAGTTTTTTAATGTAGTGTGTGATTGCTGAGGTCTTGCAGTGTGACATGAGGTAAGGCAAAATATTTTAGAAGGTTGACTAGAGGGTCCAGGCTTGGGGTGTATATCCTCATATGACAGCATTTATGGAGAGTACTGTAATGATATATGTATCTTCAGTGTTAGTCTTGTTTTCTGAGGGATGGGAGGACAAATGAGAATTTTTTACCTGTGGAGGGATACATTACATAGGTTCAGATTAATTTTGGGAAGTGAGTGTTTGTGTGATTGGTAGATTGTCTGTTTGAGGGGAAGTGTATACTGCTTGCAAGCTTGTATGATAGGTTGCAAGATGTCAAAAGGGGGAAAAGTAGTTAAGTTAGTGAGCATGCTTAGACATACCATCATCATTAGAATGTATAGATGATGGAAGCAAAGGTAAAGTGATATTTATAGATTACAGTATGGCAGAGATATGAGGTGATGTAGCAAATATCCGGACTAAAATAATGATATGTAGTAGAGAGTAGTAGATGCAAATGAGTGTCAGATGTACAGGATATAAACTATTAACAATAGAGAGACATTGATGGGGTACTGTTATACATAACAATGGGTGGGGGTGAGAAGAGCTATGAAGATATTATTACAGTAATTCAGAAAGGAAGGGGTGGGTCAATTAAGCTGGACAGCGTATGAGGGCAGGTGAGGTTTAAGAAAATTATGAAGTAAGTCATTGTCAGATAACTCGTATTTGTGTGAATTTGATGTGTATGATACGTTAGCTTGCACTGTGACCTCTGTTCTTTTCGTCCCACAATGCAGCATGTGGCACGACTTCACATTATACAGTTTATGTTACTCAGGCAGCAAAAACAATAAACTCCTTAAATTTCCTTAAGTCAAGGGTAGACTGAATATTAAAAACTGAGGAGGACTGCAATCTTACTTTCCCATGTTGTGCTTGAATAATTACAAGAATGACACATTTTGTGAGGTCAGTTAATGTTGTTGTTGGAAAGGTGAATACTAACAATTGCTGCAAAATGCTCATTTACATTAACTTCATTTGGCTCATGACTCAGTATACAAGGGTAAGGGTAAATGCAAGGTGTGAAGAAAGTGGACTACCAAAGGAAAACTAGTGAAGACATGAAGAGCACATGTAAACTTTGCCCGAACAGTGACCACAGGTTACAAACAGAGCCTGATCCCTACAGATATGAAGCAGAAACCTTAACATGTAAGACATCATGTTGCCCCAACATGCCCTAATTATTCATATATATCTGCTGTTTAGATTAGTGTGCAGTATCAGTTACCAAATCACATTATTTACTTACTTACTTTTGCTAACTGAATTAGTCCTGTTAGGCCTGTGCTGTATGTATAGGGGAAGTATACTGAAGGTAACATTTAAATATGAAAATTTTGATCAGGACACTGGGAAAATTCCCTTATTTTATGGCTAGAGGGTACTAAATAAATGCATGTCTAGCGCAATGTATATTGAAGACTGGGCGTGTATTGTGGAGAATTAGCAGCAACTGAGTATTATCTGTTTAGATTCAAATTTTGGTCAACAAAGCACAAAATAATAACAGCAACAGCAACAACAACAACAACAATAATAATAATAATAATGATAATAATAATAATAATAGTAATGATAAAGTTACTGCTTTAATGGATACAATGCTGCTTAAAATGTCTGCTATGACAGTCTCAAATAGAAGTACTTTGAGTGTGTGTGTGTGTGTGTGTGTGTGTGTGTGTGTGTGTGTGTGTGTGTGTGTGTTGTAATACATAAAATGTTAAATATATCTTTTCATTGTGAATTCTTTTTAAATCTTTATTGGAATTTTCATCATCTCTGGCAGATGGGACCCCAGTTGAACATCTCATCTGATACCACAGGAGGGCAGCATCCTCTAATGCTGCACAGCAATGTCAGTACTGGAAAATAAATCCAAGAACCTGGTATGGAAGTAGAACCAAGCCTTCTGGTGCTCCTGTCATCAAAGATGAGTGTGAAACCTGCTCATCTGTTAATGCTGCTTATATAATCATGGATGGCTTGAGACATCGGGATGTAGAATGGAAAATCATAAAGATTCACATTTTCGTGAAAAAAGAGGATTTGATGTCCTGAAGCCTTATGCTTTGAAAAACAGATGCAATGGTGTGTACAGATTGATTGAATCATGAATGCATCTGTTACTTTCAGAAGAATGCAGACAACATGCCATTCATTTCTAGCCCAGCTCAAGACAACAGTGACCAGCTGTTTTGTGAAATGATGCAGAAACCTCTACAATGAATGGCAGATGTGTCCTTCCCATCAGAAATAAGCAATTATGCACCCTCTCAAATGTCAATAGATTTTTCCCTGTGGTAGGAAAATATAGTTAAATCAAAGTCTAATGCCATAGGTTATGCTATAGCATCGCACACCAGGGTTTATGCCAATGCTTGTGCCTCAGTATACTGGATATTGTGTTTAAACTTTGAAGTGGCTTTATTTGTAGGGTGTTGCACCAATTTAATGTAGTGATTGTTACTTAGTGACAGCACCAGCAGACCTCATTTTTTCGCTGTTAGTCCATCTTGTAACTGTTTGTAACTGCTGTGTCTTCTGAGTTAGTTTGTGCACAACTGGATGCCAGCTGGTACATTAATGATACAAGTGACAACTGTCAAAGACAAGTTAAAGTCATATATGTAAATATATCTATCTATCTATATATCTCTATCTATCTATATATATCTATCTATCTATATATATATATATATATATATATATATATATATATATATATACATAGAGAGAGAGAGAGTTCAGATCCTGCAGCCAGTTTCTGATTTAGCAGCTTAAATGATACTTCCTATATACATTTTATTCTATTAAATTTTATGTTTGTGTGTGTGTGTGTGTGTGTGTGTGTGTGTGTGTGTGTGTGTGTGTGTGTGTGTGTGTGTGTGTGGCAGCAAACTTGAGGTGACTGAGTTCCAATTATTATGAAGTTAGGGGAAAATGATCTATTTACTTTGGAATTTCTCTTGTAGTAGATGCATGCTTTGATACAGTCCCAACTGTAGGTGGTAGCCACAGGCATCCGATATTTAACAATTCTATCAGGCATCAGCATATGACATCCCTTTTGAGATAAGTAAATAGTATAAAATGGAAAGTAGTGCTTCTCGCTCCTTACTTTTTTCATCTTCATGAAAGTATGTCATTAGTCTCACCATTATAGAGCTAGTGTCCTGCTCTTATTTTTTGTATTCATTTATTTCCTTTTTAGTCTGTCTTTTTCATCTTCCATTCTCTAAGTATTAAGCATCTCATCAGCAGCTGTTTGTTGGTTTCCTCACCCTCCCTCCAAAGTTGGAAGACATCATAAGTGATGATAAGTGTTAAGAACTGGGGAGTATGGACACCCTCCTGCAGGAGATGAAAGATTTTGTGTACTCCCTTGTACTGACATCCAAACTGTTGAAGTTATTTTACATGAGATCAAATAATGAGAAACAGTTTTTAGACAGTACTGCTCTGTACCTATAATAGAAATGTTATACTCTTTATAAGTGTACATTGCACTTAGATCATAGCTGAAAAGGGTCAACCAATCAGCCCAACTGCTCAATCAGCAAACAAACACAAGCAAACAAATAAATAAAATGCCCAGGTTGACAGCTGTTATAACATTTTAGTCCATTAAGTTTATAAACAGTCCCATTCTTTTACGAGGGTTATCCTACAGAGTCAGTAGATAAATGTCCTTTCCCAGTTTTACCCCAAGACAAATGCTTATTTATCGTCTGGAAAGTATTCATCTGGCTGTCCTTTCCTGACATGGTAACTGATGAGCCAACTACCTCTACTTATCCTTCATCCCATCTGATGTGTTCCTGGTGCACAGAAGTGTGCAGCTTAGCAACTTTGCTGTGGGAGTATAACTTTGTTCTTCTAGAAATCTGCATGGAGTAACTCAAACTTATGAACTTAAAACATGGATTTACTATGACAAAACTTCCTTCTGCATAGTTGCAAAAACAAATCTGTTGCTGTTAGGTCATTCTTCACAATTTGATTTTTTTATTCACATGATGCTAGTTAAGTCAGTTTCCTTTTCACACTTGAACTCTTCAAACTGGTTTGCACTACCATATTTCATTTTTGTGGAGTTTTCACTCAATGGGAAATCTGCTTAAGTTTATCCTCCTTTCAGCTTCTTTATCGTTTACAAATTTGGGTAGTTTTTTCTTCCTCCTGTATACAAGATTTGTTTTCCTGAACAAGATGAGAGTAAGAGAGCAACTTTTGTTCTTAGCCTTTAAGTTCTCCATGTCCTGCAGAAATGCCATTACTAAATAATAGTGCAATGCTTAGCTTTGGTCTGGGTATCATTTTCAATCTACAGACTCTGGTATTTTGGAGTTACATCCTGTAATATGGTCTGCAGTTCTAGAATGTTCTCCTGCTGGTCATTTATTTCTTCTTGGTCCCACTGTAATGAATGTTCAGTGTCAGTCTGTGATGTTTTGCAACTCTCTACTTCCTGGACAGCTAGGGTTGCCAGCTCTGAAGTTTGCCATTCCTGGATGCTTGATTGTCATCATCATCAATTCATCATGATGGCCAGTCAGGTTGCCATACTGAACCCCACAGGTTGTTTATGCTCATTAAAATAGAGGGTATTGAAATAATGAATGAATAGGACATCAAATGATTTTGACAGCTTTGATTGTTTGACCTAGTGCTACTGATACAAGAACAGTCAAATATAACACAAAATGGCAATTGTGCATGAGTGTAATGAAAACATATTACTTACATTTTATATTATACAGGTTACAGGCTTGACTAGTAACACAAATGATTAACCCGAATTGTGTTAAGTAACATCAATCACCAGTAAGTGATTCAAATTCAATGTCTAGAGGGATTCTAAGATGGCTGCCAGCTAGATTGCATACACTTCAGCTTGCTCCAACTAATAAATACAAATCTAACCTCATCTAAGGCAACTGCTGCAATATAAATCTACAAAAAAGCAACTCTTGCATACTTAAACCCAAGTCTCTACCTGAGTGAAGCTTATTTTTAACTTCTGAGTATAAAATTAAGAAATACTTACCTTGGATTTGGGTGATGACTAAGCAGTGATGCCTGTACATGTGCCTAGGCCTGCAAGCAGTAAGTAGCAGCTACAAAAAGTAAGAAAAGAAGCAAGCTTTCACACAACAAAGAAAAATGGACCAAATGGAAACACAGACATCTAAAACAAGACTCTCTCAAACTGCTTCTCTAGACAAGGAAGTTAGAGGCAGAAAGCGACCAAATCTCAAGCTGAAGTGTCAAACAACTAAATGAAACCAAAAACTGATTAATGTTTTGACATGGTGGAACTAAAAGTAGCTTTAATGCCTCTGCAAACAGAAATAAAATATTTATCTTCAAAACTTACAGCATTTGGCAATAACTTGGATCAAATAATAACCAGACTGGACAAAAATGAGGCTAAAATACTGAGTAATAAGACAAAGATAGAAGAAATACAGAAAGCTTCTTCCATCACTGAAAATTCAGTCAAAGAAATACAACAAAAACTGATTGATCTGGAAGCTAGAGAAAGGAGAAATAATGCATTGATCAGAGGCATCCCAGAAAAATACGAACAGTCACAGCTAACTAATGAAGCAAAGGAAATCTTCAGTCTTCTTCTTGAAAACAAAGAACTATCCCCAAAAATTGTTATTGAAAGAATACACCATGCTCTGAGAAAATCTCAGACCCTGGATTCCCCCAGGCAGATATATGTAAGAATTCTAAACGCTGCACGTACTCAAGAAATAATTCAAGCTGCAAAAAAAAAAAAAAAGAAAACATATTCTATGGAATGGCTGCAAGACAACCTTTGCTCAGGATCTGCCTCTACAGATAAAACAGTTAAGGCAAGGTCTATCACCATACTGCACTTAGTAAGCAAAAACATTATATTCCAAATGAAATACCCAGCAACTCTACAATTTCAATACAATGGCTTAAATTATGCAGTTAAAAATAAAGAAGAAGCAAAAACAGTTTTTCTCAAAGCCTTTAAAGAACTGCCATGAAGTAATTTTCTTTACACAAACAGGCTCCTAATATAAAGACTATCCCCGGGATTCAGTAAAGGTCCAGAAACAACCGTTTTGGAGCAGCATGGCAGCGCGCCATGCATAGTAATAAAGGCATGCTGTCTCTGCTCCTAAATGGACATGGAGCATGGACAAGTCGGTGTCTGGGAGCAGAGCTCTCACAATACACACGCCCCTGCACTCAGGAAGTGCCACTTGGCAATAACAATGAGCGAGAACGCTCATAGGAGGCTGCATACCTCCCAACTGTACAAATCATTGCAGAGTGTCCAGATTTGTTGCCCATACAGCACCCCATTTGTCCTGGCAAATCACTGGGATGATCTCAGGATTGAAGTTGGTAAATAATGGCATACATGTCAGTGTCAGACTTCAAATCCATCAGAAAACATATATTACAACAAACCTGTTACACTAGCAACTTTCCCAAGTATATAAGAGCAATAATTAAAATATGTCCGTAGTTGGACCTCATCTTGTCAAGCTTTGTCCAGATAATGTGCATGAAGAGGTTGAGAGGTATGGGGGATTGCTAGGATGTCTGCCAAATGTGCAGATGCATGCAGGAATCCACAGCAATAAGTGGAACCTGTCCCTTCCTAGAGAAAATAGCAGCAGAGAATTTTTTTTATCAAACAGATTAAATTTGATCATAGGTGCACATGTTTGCCCATTGCTTAGCTACGCATACTGTAGCTTAAATAGCACAAGAAGATAAATAGCAAGATACATTCAATTGCAGCAGTACTGAAATAGTGTAGTGGTCAGAGCGTCAGCTTTGCAAGCAGTTATTCCTGGTTTGATTCTCACTGTAGTAAATTCCATTTTTCCATGTGAAATTACTTTATGAACATTTTTTTGCTGTATAACCTACTAAATAACATATGTCTGTGAACTGGAGTGCTGCATTAAATGCAGATGTGAGCTGTCATTGTAATGTGGTAAAATGCACAGATAAACACAAGTGCCCCATACAGTATATGTACACATGAATCAGGGATACTAAATGAAGGTATAATGTGTAATGAATGATAAATCCATAGAGTGTCCAGTAGTAAGTGGGTTTAAGCCCATTTGCATGGGGGTAAGCAATGTGCACACAAGTTAGGCAATTTTGAAGCTAACTCTCTATAAGCATATTTAACTGGACGTCAGCATTGCTTACTGTTGAGCAAACCCTCGCAAACCCATTTACAACTGATTAAAAGTGCCTTAATCACTTTGTATCCAACAGCCGCTGTTCTGCCTAGCAACAAAATAAACAGCCCTTGCACCAAGGATCCTGTACACTATAGTCACAGCAGTTAACCAGTAAGCCATCACAGCAGTACATAAAACCGAGGTATCCCCAAACAGATCCTCACTATAGCAAAATCACAATTTACATGTGAAAGGAGTCTATATACAGTTTTATGTTGTATAATCTACTACATAACATAAATATGTAAACTGGAGTACTGCATTAAGTCCAGATGTGAGGTGTCATTGTAATAAAGTGGTGAAATCCCCCAATAAACACAAGGACCCCATACATTGTATGTGCACATGAATCATGGATACTAAACAAATATATAACATGTAATGAATGATAAATCAATGCAAAACAGCAAATAGTGTGCAGATTTAAAAATAAGCAATGCTAAGCATTGCACACCTCTGCTTACTAGGTGTAAGCAATGTGTAGGCCAGCTAAATCAATCTGCCCATTGGTATACCCCTTTAAGCAATGCCAACCTTAGGTAAGCAGGCTTGCCCATAGCCTAGCATTTTCAAAACCATCCAATCACGGCAAAGTGTGGGAAATCAGCCCTATTTAAACCCCACAGGCAGGAATACATCTCATAACTGGTTGCAGCTTCCTCCTGTAGGCACTTTGGCTGGTATTGGAGAAGGATTGTGTTTCCAGGTGCAGCAGTGGGGCATCCAAGAGTCAAAGTCAAGGCAGGACTCCTTGTTAAAGACCATGAACAGAGACTGCTGCAGGGCCAGTACCAGGGTTCCCAATATAAAGCAGAAGCCTGGGACCATCTCGCCCATGACCTCACCAGTGCCATTGGCATCCCTTGAACTGATGAGCAGGTCAGGCATCACTATGCCGACTTGAAACAGAGGAAGAGGGAGCACTTGGATCAGTGGATCCAAGAAGCTAAACAGTTGGGTGATGTCCCAGCCATGTGTAAGTACTCATCCTACTACCTGTTTAATAATTGCCAGCTCATGTATATTATGGATAGGCATGACTAAATATTCCTCTTATGTCTTTGACAGTGGCAGATGAGTGGGCTGTGAATCAGGAAGACTATACCTGTAGGCTGCAGAGGCTGCATCGCGAGGCAGGTTAGTAATAATCTTGCATGCACTGTCATAAGAAATAAATCTAAAAGTAGTAGAAAGTTAATTGCCAGTCTAAAACCTGTATTGTGTATGGGATGTACTGAATAAACCAGACAATATGGTAGGAAGAGTCTCATTTAGGTTGTATGTAACTAAAAGGGTAACAGCCTGGCAATAAAGGTCTAACTCCTGGACTGCTTGTGTGTACTCTGGTATCATATGGTAATGTAGTATTGCATTCTCTTAATAGTACTGTTGTATTAAGCACTGTTACCCACACTGTGCTACATAAATAAAATGTGTAGGAATGTCTGTATACGACTGTTGTAATCACAAGATCATATTGTACAACTGAGAGAGACATAGACAGAAAACAGTGGAAAGACAGGTAACATAATCCCAATAGCACACTCAACTGAGATGCATAGTGTTGTATTTTTAGCACACACAGCCATGGTTTGAATCCTGGGAGTGGTAGTAAGCTGTATGCAGAATCATGCCCCACAACTGTACAGTTATTGTCAGAAAGTCCAGATAATTGGTATAATTCCCCTGCCTGTCACCCTGTCCCCCTAGCAAATCAGTGGGATGATCCCAGATGTTTAGGCAGCAAATAATGACATACAACTGATTATCAGACATCATAACTGTCAGCAATATATATATATATATATATATATATATATATATATATAGGAACAAACCTGTCACTCTAGCAACTCACCAAATTGTTATGACAGTAATAAGCAAAGTATGTCCCATCTCCACCCCCATGTTGTGAAGCTATGACCAGAGTGTGTGCAGTAACAGAGTGAGATGTATGTGCATAATAATAATGTGGAATCTGGTAATATGTGTGGCAACATTCAGGTAGTGTTAACAAACATTCCCCCATAGGTCTGTCAGTTACGAAAACTGTGCCTAGAAATAAAAGATTGAAATCCTGGACTGGTACTGTTTAGTCTGGTATTGTATGGCAGTGTTAGTATTGCAGTTTCTCTGAATAATAAGGTATTATTCACCACTGTCATCCACAGAGTGCTACATAATAAAACTGTCTAGGAAACCCTGTATAAGTGTGTTGTAATTACAAGGTCAGATTGTAAAACCACGGGAGACTTATAGATAGAAATCAGAGAAGAGATACACAGCAATATCTATATAGCACACTCAACTGTGATATACACTGTTTTATTTATTATTTATTTCAATTTGATGACCGGGGAGGTCCACTGGGCTCAGGAGCCCGTTTTCAGTGGAGGCCCGGAGAGAAAAGCTCCACATTACATAGTAAAATTAAAATACAACAGATAAAATTAAAATTAAGATTCAAAGATACAGATACATTAAGATACAACAGATAATATTAAGTTTTATGGATACCTGTAAATTGTGATACAGAGACAGTATGAGGTACAGTGGTTACATAGCATGTGAGTCACATATTGACATGGTTGGTTAAAAGGTTACATAGAATCTGAGCCTTGTTATGGCAGAATGGTAAAACAAGCGTAAATGTTAGGGAGGGGGGAAAAGGGAGAGCAAACTATTCACAATATTTACACAAGACAACAGTAAAGAATAAGTAAAATCCATGGAACAAAGTTGTTGGAAATAGGAGTAGTATGGAAATACAATTAGTGTAGAGAGTAGAAGTCTAGGTGGGGAAAGTGCAATTGCACTTCCAATTAGAGAACAAGTAGGAATGGAGTTGGGTTTTGAAGTTGTCATGGTTTTCTGTCATTCGTAATGAAGGAGGGAGAGAATTCCATTTTTTGGCTAAGGAAAAAGATAGGATGTGCTGTCCAGCAGGTCGCTTTGGTATGTGGACAGTGAGTAGGTTTAGGTGAGCAGATCTAAGTGGCCTGTTAGGGTTGTATGGTTGTAGGAAGTTGGATAGTGCAGGACATTTAGAGGGGTTAAATAATAGCCTATGGGCAGTGGTAAGTTAGAGGTAGTCTAGAAGGTTGGGAAGTTCTAGCCAGTTTAGTGAGTGGAGGGCAGAGCAATGGTGGGAGGAGTGTTTGGCTTTGATGGCGAACTTTGAAATTTTATTGTAACAACTTTCCATTTTGGAGGAAACTGAGGCAGATAAGTTAGTTAATAGAGGGGCACCATACATTAGTGAGGGAAGAAGATAGGTAGCGGCTAGGGTTTGTCTAGTAGAAGGAGAGAGATAGTGGATATTTCTGTATAGCAGGCCAAGTTTTTGATGTGTTTTCTTGATGTTTAGTTGAATATGGGTGTCAAGGTTTAGGTTTTCATCTATAGTGACCCCAAGTAGTTTGGCATAGGGAAGAATTTCTATGGTTGAATTGTTATGGCTTCTAATTTGGAAAGAGTTTTTGTCAAGAGGGAAGGATTTTGAGGGGGGAAAGTAGTATTTTGGATTTGTTAGCATTTAGAGATAGGTGGTTTTGGAGCATCTAGTTCTCAGTGGTGGAGAAAGCAGTTTGAGTGTATGATAGAAGTTCTGGGAGGTTGGTGGCACAGCAGATTAAAGTGGAGTTGTCGGCGTATTGTACAATTTTAGTATTTGGGATGGCAGAGTGGAAGTCATTGATAAAGATGTTAAATAGCATAGGACCAAGAATGGAACCTTGGGGAACTCCAGTAGGGGTAGGAAGGAAGTTTGAGGTGCCTTTCCTCCATTTTACAGCTTGAGATCTGTTGGATAGGCAACCTGAGAACCAGGATAAGGTATTGTGTGAGATGTTGAGGTTAGCAAGGTGGCTAAGGAGATGAGTATGGGAGACAGTATCGAAAGCCTTGGAGAGGTCTAGTAGAACTGTTGAAACTATTTTTCCAGTGTCACAGGCACGGTTGACTATATCTAGGAGTGAGAGTAGAGCAGTTATAGTGCTATGGCCAGGACAGAAGCCATGCTGGGTTTGAGAGATGAGGTGTTTTTTGGTAAGGAAGAGCATTAGCTGGATGTGAATGCATTTTTCCAATATTTTTGATATTGGGGAGATGATGGCTATGGGGTGAAAGTTTGAGGTATTATTATTTATACCACCTTTATGGAGAGGATGTATAAAGGCAGCATGCCACAGCTTGGGGACATATGATTCCTGTATGGATCTGTTGATTAGGATGCTAATGGGGAGGGCGATTCCATCTGCAGCAATTTGTAAGAATTTAGATGAAATGTTATCTGGGGCATTAGAGCAAGGCTTTAGTTTTCTGAGAAGTTTTTTTATATATGAGGTAGAGACTGGTTTAAGTTCAAAGGTGGGGGTGGGTTGAGTTTAGAGGCTGGGGTAGAGTGACTGAACTGTGTGGATGGGTTAATTGGAAAGGTCTTATTTAGTTCAGCTATAGAGTTAGTAAAGAAAGAGTTGAAAAGAGTGGCAATTTCTGAATCGGACCTGGTAGTGTCAGGGAAAGATTATTTTTGGTGCCTGGATTGAGAAGTGAATCAATGGACTTCCAGAATTGTTTGGGGTTTTTGGAGTGGTTGGCTTGGAGTGTCATATAGTAGGATTGTTTGTCTTTGGATATATGTCTTTTTGTAAGGTTGTGGAGTTGCTTATATTGAACAAGGGTCTCTGGTTGTTTATTGTGCTGAGAAAGTTTCCAGCATTTATCTCTCTGTTGCATAAGTTTTTTGGTTTCCCTAGTTAACCATGGGGTGGATTTGGATTTGACTCTTATAGTTTGGGGTGGAGCTTGGGAATTAAGTACATTTAGGAAAGTAGAGTTAAAGAATTTGACGGTGCTGTCAAGTGGTAGAGTTTTTAGATTGTTCCAGTTAGTTTGTTTGAGGGTATTAGAGAAAGTTATAGGGTTGAAGTTTGTTAGGTTATGTGTATGTAGGTATTGGTGCTGGAGAAGGGGAGACTGGGTTGCTCGGTGGATGAAGGCAGGCAGGTGGTCACTAAAAGAGTCAGGAAGGATGCCTGAGTCCAAGATGTTGTTAGGGTGGGTAGCTAGGATCCAGTCCAGTGTAGATCCTGGAGGATTGATTTTGTTGGGTCTAGTGATAGAGTTAGTAAATTGAGTAAAGTTGAATAGATTGACAGATATGGCTGGGTTTAGGTTGTTAATTTTGTTCCAATCTATATTAACATCTCCTAAAATGTAGGTCTCTAGGTTAATGTTAGTTGAGGCCCATTGGAGGATTTCTTCAAGGGTGGTAGTATTGTTATCTGGGGGAATATAAAGGGATATGAAGCAGGTACTTTTGTGAATATTCATTTGTAGTAAACCTATTACTAGTTCTGCATTGTAGAACTGGGGAATGGGGATTGGGTTTGGAATAATGGAGAGTAGATTAAAGAATATCAAGGCTACTCCTCCACCTTTTCTGTTTAAGCGGTTAGATCTAAGGGCTTGAAAGCCGAGGGGTAGGATTTCTGAGTCAGAGATGGTAGGTTTTAGCCAAGTCTCAGAGATGGCTACAATATCAGGAAGGTTGTGGTGAAGCCAGGCATGGAAGAGAGTAGCTTTATTTCTTAGACTCTGGGCGCTGAGAGTAACTATTTTTAGGATTTTAAGGTTAGTGGTATTGGTACTTCTTTGGGGGATGAGACTGTTAGTAGTACTAGGTCCAGGGTTTGGGTGTATATCACCTGATAGAAATAGGTGGATGAAGAAGGGAGATAGTAGGAAATTTAGTTTGCCTTTTGACTGTTGGGGACAATAGATCAGAGCTTTAGGGAAGTTATGTTTTGTTGAGGTGGGAAAGATCTTTGGTTTAAAGTAGTGGAGAAGGTTGGGCTGTAGTAGTGAGGATGATATGGTATGGAAGTGAGTTGTGGTGGGGATGAAAAGTGGAATGTGAGTTGAGAGGTGGGACAGAAAAGAGGGGGGAATAGGAGAGGAGGTATAGGAGGTAGTGTGGTGCAATGGAATTAGAATTAAGAGTGTGATGAAAGGGATTTGTAGTGTTTGAAGGAATGGGGAATGCATAATGTAATGGATTAAGTATGTAAGATAGAGAAGTATGGGAGGTATAGTATAGGTAGGGTAAAAGAGAGAGAAAGATAAAGGGGTGTAGGGTGTAGTATAGTGTGTGTGTGTGTGTGTGTGTGTGTGTGTGTGTGGGGGGGGGGGTGGCTTTAATTGATGGGGGGAGAGGAGGAGGTATGTGTGGGGAGTGGCCTTTCATTGATGGGAGGAGAAGAGAAGGGGTAGAATGAGGAGGCCGGTAATTGCTGTGGTGGAGAATGGGAGGAGTCTACTAGAGAGATAAAAGTGTGAGTAGTAGGGAGTGGGTGAGATTTGGGGGTAGGGTAGGGGAGCGGAGTGAGCCTGAAGGGCGAACAGAGCGGGTAGAGACAAGTGAGTTGAACAGCTCAGGATGAACAATCAGTGGACTGCTGAATGTTAATGAAAAAATGCGAGAAGTTGGGTAAAAGAGAAAAAATAGGACCAACCAAGGTTTAAGCTCATATGGTTACAGTGCTACTAATTCCCCTTGCAGTGGACTTTGATTAATAAAGTCAATTCCAATTCACCTCAGGATACTGATACAAGCTACCTCTGGTACCTCATGATCGCTCTGTTGGTAGGTAGTTACAGCAATTGCAAGTGGGCAATCAATGTGCAGCACAAGCCCTCATTAAAATAACACTCTGTTGGTAGGTAGTTAGAGCAGTCGCAAGTGGGCAATCAATGTGCAGCACAAGCCCTCACTAAGATAACGGAAATGGCATGCAAATTTATATTTTAGAGTATAGCGGCAAACTCTTGGGGTTGCTTGAGGATGCCTGTAGCAGCTCCATGTGGAAAACGCTAAAACATTAATGCGTAGAAGGTGTAAAGCCAGCCAATGCAAAAAAGTTACAATAACCTGGTAAAGTTATACATAATAAACAGGGTATACTCATATATAAATATGTAAATCATACAGTTAACCTACAAAATGCAGTAAGTTACAGACAACAGATCATTACTTACAAAGGTTGAAGACACAGGGGCCAGGAGGGCACAGCAGCCAGGGATGTCCTAGGTATTAAAGATGGCACCAAGAGGGGCAACTAGTAGTTATAGGATTAGAGAGGAAGTGAGGTAGATGGGGGAGGTGGGAAAGGGTAAGAACAGGTAAAAGCAGGGAGGGGCTAGAACTGAGAGAGACAGGAAGAAGTCAATTATTTAGCAATGAGATGAAGAAATTAGAAAGAGGAGACAGAGCAGTGAAGTAGAAACACGGAATTGTAAGGGAAGAAGATGGAGGAAAGTAGGTGAGCAATGTGAGATATATACGAATACAGGGTATATAGGTCAGATCAAGTGAGTGGAACAGCTCAGGATAAACTATCAGTGGATTGCTGATTGCTCAGGTAAGTGAAAGTGCGGATGAGTAGAGAATGATAAAAGTAGAGTGGTAATGTTCAGAGGAGGAAAGTGGTATTTACAGAAGAGCAAGCGATATGTGAAGGAAAGATAGGAGCAAGGTATAGGCAGCAGAATGTAATAGAAGTAAATTATAGGATAGCAGGAGCAGGGTATAGGCAGCAGAAAGTAGAAGATGTAAATTATAGGATAGCGGGATAGACTAATGGACGGGACTGGATAAGGGTGCCACCTAGTGGACAGGGAATGTTATTACAGCAGAAGTAAATGTCTGGGAAAGGCTGGTCAAGGACTAGATACAATTTTATTTTATTTTATTTTTATTTTACATTTGCTAACCTGGATAGTCCAACTGGATATATTTCCATTTTCAGTGGAGGCCCGGGGAGAAAAGCTCTACAGTGACATTTAAAAGTTTATAATGCACACTTATAAGAGAAAAATGTAAGACAAAATAAAATGAGAGAGCAGTAGTTGCAAAGTCATACTATTTAAGCAAATACCATATTCAAAAGAAATTATTTACACAAAAATTAGTTAAAAATAATTAGAGAGCCTTAGCTAAAGAGAAGTATGCAAATTATGAAACACAAAAACTTTGAAAGGAACAAGATACTCTGAATCAGAGTACTATGAATCAGCTAAAGGAGGCAGCAATAGAGGGACTATTATTAAATGTGAGCTTTTCTGCCAGTATTAGGAGAACACATACTTTCTTTCTTCCTTTCTTGGAAGAGCACAGGGATAAGACAGCAGGTGATATGGAAAGAGTCCTTAGATTCCAGATAGTTAAATTCTTAACTTCAAGTGGAAGGAAGGCAAACTGGAGAGCTAGGAATAATTAGGGAGCAATAATCCTTTATTTTTAGCAGACACAGCCATGGTTCGAATCCTGGGAGTGGTAGTAAGCTATATGCAGAATCATACCCTTCAACTGTACAGATTTGTACAGAATGTCCAGATAATTGGCCCATATCTGTTGCTTTTTACCCTGTCGCCCTGGCATATCAGTGTGATGATCTCTGACATTTAGGCAGCATTTAATCTCACATAACTGACTGTCAGACCTGTAAATATTTGGAAAATGTATATGAAAACAAACTTGTCATTGTAGCAACTCACAAAGGTTTATGAGGTCAATAGTCAAAATATGTCCAAGAGTCACCTGCATGTTGTCAAGACATGCCAATAGTGTGTGCAATAAGAGGTGGAAAGGTATGTGGATAAGATCAACCTGGAATCTGGAAATATGTGTAGAAACAGTCAGGTAGTGTTAACAAACAATACCTCCACAGGTATACCAGGTAAGAGGTGTATACTGCAGGTAAAACACAGTTCATCTATATAGTTGTCTACAACCATACCACTGTCCAAACTAAGGCCATAGGGTAATGTAATAATACCTGTAAGGTACAGATTACAGCACTGACTAAGAAAGTAATGAGAACTACAGGGTTATACAAGTTGTTAATTGACATCTTTCTCCCCCCCACCATATCTGCAACAATAATCTAAATACATAACTCAATGGTATTTGTACAATTAAACCTACTGTTGGGACATATGTCCTATTGTTTGATAAATATTTAAATTTGTTTCGATGATTGTGCCATATTGAAATACTCCCACATTGGTGGCATGCTGCCATCAATGTACCTGCATGCTGTTGTAATGGCCACTGTGGTTCCATATATGCATGTATTCTGTTTGCTATGCAACTGTTCAATATCTGGTGTTTTGGGTTAATAGGAATATCTATGCATGCTGTTATACTTAATCCTGGAATGTGTTAACCATTACTAACCCACATATGTTTTAAAATTGAAACACCATAGCATGTTTGGGAAGGCCAGTCCCAGCGAACCCACCTCTCCCACCTCATCTGGCCATATCACCGGGCACCAGCACATTTGGGGCCCACCCTGGGACCTCCTTGTCTGCTGGCCCTGCACCATCTTCGGGTGGAACTGCCTCGAGGATGGGGCTCACCCCCCTGGGAGTGGGCGTGGACAGGATACTGTCACCTGTCCTCAGGTCCAGGGTGTGGTGCAAAGCTCCGCAGGGAGTTCGTAGATCTGCTATGCCAGCTTGAGGGCTGTGTCGCACATATAGAGGGTCAGCCTGCCCCTCCTTTGGGGCTGTGAAGGTGCAGTGGTGACTGCCCATGAGTGGGGACCTCAGTCCCACTGTTTTCATTAGGGGGCTCATGGGCTTCCGACTTCCAAACACCCCTCCCCATCCAAGGTGTTTACCCCCACATGTGTCATATACCACCCCTGTATGCTGTCTTGTCTGTCATCCTACCCAACCTACTTTCCTAAATATACCTAATATCCCACCCCAACATCCCACTCTCACCTTAAAAAAAAAGGCAATCTGTTCCCCCAAAATCTTGCCCCATACATAGCTGTCCATTTCACACACATGTCCAC
>NC_056728.1:1688283426-1688323890 GCF_019279795.1 Protopterus annectens
ACAACTATGATAACCTTGCAGTATGAGGTTCTCAGACCTGTTTCCCTCTTTATGTCTTTCTGGCAATATGTCGAGGGAACGCTTGCTAATCTACATAGCCGAGGAGAATGATGTCATCATCTCATACCTGGTGCGGCACTAAAACATCTTGTTTGGCCATACAGCCCATGATCTGCAGGAGCAGACTGCCCTGTGGAATGATCTTGTCCACAGGGTAAACGATGGCTTGTATAATCGCAGTTATGAGCAGGTCCGACATTGATGCACTGATCTACTCCACCATGCCCTTCAGCATGCTGCTGTGGTCAGGGGGGGCCAGCTTGCAATGGGGGGGGTCATGCCATCCAGCCCCCCAACTCATGTTAATGAGCTCCTTGACAGCCTCAGGGCACCTGCCCTCCTGCAAACACAACACCTGGTGAAGAGCATAGTGGAGGTGGGTGCTATCCACACAATGGCAGAGGAGCATGCAGGTAAGGCCACAGGGCACATCAGTAGACCACAGTTGCGTATCCATCTGCATCTGTAGAGTTAGATCATGCATATGTGAGATGAAATATATATAGTCTGTTGCTGCATTGTAGTAATAAACAGATGTGCATAATCTGTGGTATTGTGGGCTTGTACTGTTGATGTACTGTAATGCTGCATCCACCCTGTACCAATGCCACAGGTGTGGCTACTGACATCACATCTCTCACATAATTATGTAGGTCCCTCTGGTATACCTCCAGGGCACCGAGACAATGGAGCCTAGTACCAAAACAGTCACAAACCAGCAAAACCAAAAGGTACTAGTGGAAGAAACACGGCTCCTTTTCTTTTTTAGCAGCTTTATTGGCGAAAAAGTAACGAAACACAGCAGCAACACGTAATTCCAGCAAAACACTCCAAACACATTAACGCTATGTCTCCACACCTGCGTTTTCGTTTGAATACACTTCCTCAGATGTACATGAATAATACAAACTCTTCCCCTTCTGCTTAAATACTATTACTAATTAAATAATTGATCCTCATAATGCAATAAAATACTTAATTACACTAATCATCATATATTACATTAAAATCCACCTTTACAAAGTGCCTTCGTATATTACCTTAAAATCATGTTACAATTTATTACATTACTAATCGCAACATTTTATCCCTATAATTAGTTAATAAATTTTATTCATAAAATTCAATAAATTAAAACATACATTTTATATATAAAAAAATTCATACATAAAAATATATATAGGTAAACATATACCTCCAGGGCAGCAGCCTGTAGCTGGTGACTATGGTGTTTGTTCAGGTTTGCCAATACACCTGTCATGTTATGGCCGTGGTATATTCCATGCACACATTTAACACACCTACTTATAATGCATCCTGTACATGTTCATGTATTGTTGCTAACTGCACTGCATCATAGTGGTCACCATGATGGTGTATCTGAAGTGTATATCAGACTCCTGCAATATAACTAACATCCTGTCATTGTAAAATGTGTGCACAGAGATGAACATAATGATGGGATAAATGGGCTACAATAGGGACATGTCTGAAACATCACTCTTATACAGTGCTACAACAGTGTATATACCACTATTACAATAGCAACTGTTACAGATCTACACTACGGCATATCACAATACTGCAGCCCACAACCCTTACAACCTGCAATGTAGTCCTAACATGAGCAATTAATGTGTAATATGGAATCCTATGTTAGGACAGCAAATATGGTAAATACATACCTTCACAAACACTGGAAGCATATGTGTGCATACACTCCAGATAACATATAGTGGAAGCATCTGTTGAGGCACTGACAGCATGCATTATTCATGAGTATGGACCTTCAAGAAAGTACAGGTCCCCAATGTCACACCAATAAATGGTCTGCTGTCCAAGATGTTTGGCCATCAAATGTGCCCACTTGCCTGCAACAGAGGCAGCTGTGGCTTGCACACATCTTACATGCCATGGGATGGATCCCATACCCAACAGGTAGCACCCAGGAGCTGGACATGTAGCCATACCTCACCATTGCATATGCATTAGCAAACAGTGCAGGCAGTCATGTATGTGGCGAGGATGTGTGGGACAGGATTAATGTAGAAAATAAACAGATGGCCATCCAAGACAGATGATGACACATGTTGCAAACCAGTCATACAGGCTGCCTAGTAACATGCCACAACACTGAGGGAATTGCAGGAATGTCTAGCAAGTACTAGCTGTGCAGTACCCATGTTAGCAATTGCCTGGACTCTGCATAAGTGTGGCCCATGGGTTAGGGTAATCAGATGGGACAGTTGTACCACAGGAAACATCAGCCAAGCCTCTCTACAGGTAGCGTATGCATAACAGAAAAGGTCCCCAAAAGGCATGTGTTGCAATGTGTACTGGTGTACCAAGACCACACTGGAAACCTACAGACAGTATTAATTAAGATACATGTGCTGCACAACCAACACCTCACCCCACCTCAGGCCCACCATCCCCATCTGTATCTTGCTAGTGCCGGTGTACACCTGCATGTTTGCCATTTATTAGCTAGGACTAGGCTGGTACACATGGTGTTTAGTGTTTGGGACACTGCAAAATGACACACATGTGTAGGCCGTAGTTGACAAGCATCTGCAAAAAGGCTGAGGGTGGGGAGGGGGTGTCATCATGACACAACAGTGCACTGAAGCAGAGATCCAAAGGATGCTACAAATGGCTGTATCTGCACACAGTCAAAGTCAGGAACTGTGCCAAACATATCCCTGACTCCGCAGCAGTAGTGATGGCACTGTGTGACATCCAAGGGATGTGCACATGAGTTGACCTTGCAATCATGCAGAGTTGGTGGACATTTGTAGGCCAGACTGACCAAATACTGGCAAATGCAGATGGCCCATTATGGTATACCCCTGACAGGAATAGTGACTGCTGTAGTACACATAACAGTAGGTGCCACAAACCATCATGATAAGGGAGTGCACACATATGTACCCACAAAGTGTATGCATCTCAATCAGCATCTGCACAACTAACACATTTGTTTGACACTGCATTTGACTGCACAGGTCATATGTCACATATCAGGTTTGTGTAATATTAACATATGCAGTAATGTGGTCCCATGGCAGATCAAGGAAGAGGGTGTCATATCAATAAGGGTGTGTACACTCCCCATAGCCATGGTAAAGTTTGAAGGTTGTCAGTGTAATTGTATCGTATTGGCCATACATGCACTGCTGATGATGAGATCTGTAGATCAGACATCAGACATTCACAAATGACATCTGCCCACATATCATCCCTGGTATGTGTTGGACAAACACATAGGGGCTATGAGCAGCAGAGCAAACATAACTGACACAATAATACACATTCAGCAATGGTGTGTACACCTGTGAGGTATGGTGCATAGTACATGCCAGGGTGCTGAACAATACTGTGTACATGGGTGCAGTGTGTTCCAGGGTAAGGGGCATCACCTACTAACACAACCCATGCATCACAGAGATGTATAATGTTGCTAGCAGGGATTCACTATAGCTGCACTGCATGCTGCTGAGTGCCATATGTCATACATGTTGACAGATGGGTAATGGGAGGTCTGTGTATAATATCTTTGTGCAACCTCACCTGTAAGTGTGGTGTGTGGGGGGGTGGGGGATATTTTGTCTGTAAGTGCAATCTGGTGGAGTGGATGGTGTTGATGTATATAGGATGTGTGTGTGTATGTGTGTGTGTGTGTGTGTGTGTGAGTCCATGTATACATGTGTGAGTGTGGGGTTGTTCATACCTCTCACTTCCCTTTGAAATTGTGCAGTACATGGACATGGACAGACACATGAGACACCATGAATACTTTTCTGACATATAATAATGTCTGTAGCATGAAACATGCATTGGGAGGGAAACTAGACACCAGGTATACTGTTATAATTGCAATCAGCAGAAAGATGAAAAAATACCCATGTATGCAGCACTACAGATGCATTGGGGAATTACTAGACAACACCAGAGAGTGTTTCCAAATATTACTGTAGTCCACATAAAAAGTTAATAGAACAACAGATCTTGCATCTACTGAACAATAGTTGCGTATGACACTCCAGTGCATCACATTATTGAGTGACTGTAGTAGTCCCTAACATATGAGGGCCATGCTCAAGATGTCTGGACACACCCAGGGTGAACACTGGATGACATCAGAGAGTGTTTGAAAAATCAACTCCAATCAAGTCAAAGAGGTAATGGAGTAACAGGTCATGTTTTGTGATCACTTTTTTAGGCATTTAAAAGAATGATACATTAATGATTGGTATTATTGACTGTAATTATCAAAGACTGATGCAGGATGGGGAACTTAAGAGAATAAACTAGGGACAGTCTGTAAATTCAGGGACAGGTAAGTATTATGGTGGAATGTCAGGGTGTATGCATGTGTGTGTGTGTGTGTGTGTGTGTGTGTGTGTGTATGTACTGTTAAGCAATGACGTACAGGTCTTAAAGTGCATTTTATGTTTTCCCCTCACAGGTGGCAAGGTGGGTCAGGGTTCCTCCTGCAGGCAATCTGATGTTGGTGTCCATACAGACACTGAAAATGATGATAGGTGTGTTGAGGCACAGGTGGGGTTGTCAGAGGCCGAAGCTGCGCCATCATTTGACATCCCGCTGTTATCCACCCCATCCCCGCACACAGTCACACTGCCTATACATACCCCATCACCAGTGGCCATAGCAGAGGGACAGTTGGTGGTTGGTGGCATGGAACAAGACAGTGTGGTATCTATGACACATGAGTCTGGACACAGCAGCCATAGCCAGATGTCTGGCAGTGTACCACATACACAGAAGTACAGGGGTGCTCGGAGGGCTGCTGGTCATCATGCCCCTGGCATAAGTGCCACATCTGGTACCACCAGACGCATGTTTCAGGCTGTCATGGAGGCAAAGGCACATATGGAATGGTACACCAGACAGGCTCTGAGGCTGCAGAGGGCTACTCATTCAGGTGTTACCGATAACATCCGTGATCTTGCAGGTGCCCTCTGTTATTTTACGGAGGTCATGGATAGATGGTGGGGTGAGATGGTGGGACTCCTCGACTGTGGATTGTTCGTGCTTGAGCATATGGTAGGAGTGGTGCGATGGCCATATGGATGTAGGTCAGCAACACCAACAGCTGAACGTTGATGTGGACATGCAGGGACACCAAGCCACTCCAGTAGTGGCAGTACCAGCCCCAGCACTGCGGGGGGTGCTGTCCACACTGGACCACAGCAGGCCACGTGCATGTGGCCCTGGCTAGTCCCAGGAGGGACCTGGTTCCAGTGGATATATGTCATTATCAGGGGAGAGTACCATATTGTGGCTTGTACCTGGATATGCCCGTGGAACCCCTGGCAGGCACAGTTCTCGTGTCTATGGCCGGAGGCAGTGAACTGCACACCCTGCCAGTTATAGTCTGCAGCTGTCCAACAAACACCTCTATAGGGTAGCCTATGTAATGCCAACAAGCCAGAATAGGTACAACAACACATTGGGGAATAACCAGTCAGCTAGTTTAAAGTCATTGGCAATGGTACTGGCAGGGTATATGTTCCCTTCCCCAATGTAGTGCAAACCTCAACTCGGTAAACATAGGTGAGCTGGTGTGGGTGGCACAGCCTTACCCTTCGGAGAGTGAGACATGCTGTAGGACCACAGATAGTGTGATAGACAACTACCTAACCTGTTAGCATGAACTGTACAGTATTATGGCCAGCTAAGTGGGGGGATACACTCAACAGTAACTGCAATGATGGTGGCTGTGTCCACAAGAGCCACACCCAGCTATATATACCAACCCCAGTATCGCTGCACACCTATGCAGTGGGGAAGAGGGCTTTTACACATCTATCACTAGTTGTGATGGAATGTATGTCCACAGAATGATACCTGTGAAATGTTAGCATATGCCAGGCAGTTCCCAGACAGCTGACCTCTTGCTACATGTATATTCTGCAAAAGGAAGTGGATTCCTTCATATATACACACTCTTACTTGGCAAGACTGGGACTAGACCCCTACCTAGGTAATTGCACACACCACACAGCTTTTAGGATGAGGTGTGTTCCAGGTTACATGTTACATGAAGAATATCCACAGGTCTGTACAGTATGGTAATGGGGGATGTACTGGTTGTTTATGGACAATACATAGTGTGATATACCGTCATATACACATTGACAAACACATAGCAGTCAGACACACATCTGAGAGACCTGGGCTTATTAGTGCTAACTACCTTGTCAGTGTGTCCATTGTGTTACAGATAAGCTGCACACAGCACATGCATAACTAGGCTAGATAGTGTTATCAGTTACCTGTATGGTTGATGGTGACAATGGTCCACATACAGTGGAACATGGGACGTACCAAGGGTACCATGGTGTAAAGACCCTATACCCAGCACCCACACCCTACAGTGGATGTTGTATGCACTGAAATCTATGATAGCACTCTGACATACCCACTATCACACATTGATCAGGACTGCAATACAACCCCTTGTCCATCCCAAGAGTGCTACTACAGGGATATGCATCTAATGCACATGCCACAGGCATAGTAGTGTGATGCATTGTCATGCCTCTCCTACGGTCAGCAACATCACTTTCCCTAATACTGTGTGGCCATGCATATTGTAATAGGAGAATGTGGCCTCAGAATGCTGTACCCTACATATATACACACATACACACATACACACACTTGCCAGAACTCAGTGGGTATCCCATGCCTATCAACCCATTTGTACAACAGTGTTGTGCTGGTACTATAAGGCCCAGGTAGCCCTTAGGGAGAAGAGCGTAACAAGGTACATGTAATGTCCAGTACAGCAGCAGCCATATCTAACTATGGCAATGGGGGATGCCGTGGGTGTGAAGGGCCTCAGAGTATTCTCAACTACAGGTCTACAAACACACAGACACTGATATCATCAGTAATGCACACATACACATCTGTCAGTACTGAGTTGCATCAGTGCATGTGTTCATAGGTGTGTGCCAGGCTATTGTCCAGGGAGAGATGGGAATTGTAGGGGATGTGTGTACAGTGGTATCATGCCACCTGCCATGTGCCAGCAGGCCATCTATCAACAGATACCACAGGGGTGATCCTCAGGGTGAGATTGACATGCATCAGCCAATCATCTGGGTCCCTCTTGCAGAGGGCCAGTGAGGTGCTCCAGTTGACATGTATGCAACATGTATTACATAACATGGTCAGTGTCTATCTTGGAGACCTGTACCCGAGCATGTTCTGTTGGCTGTGGTAGTGTAGTTGAGGTATCCATGGCATGTGGTGTGTATGGGTGTGGATTCCTAGCTGTGGCATTCATAACACAGCTGGGCAGACATATCATTGTCGGTAAAGCATAGATTGCCTGTAAGTAGCCAAGATGGATAAATGACATCTGCACATCTGTACAGAGGACAGACATCAGCTAGCCAACTAGCTATGCATTAGGATGAATGTGTCGACAGATAGAAGTCTGACACAGATAGGTATGCCATTACTACATGACAGCAGCCCTCACTGACATGTGCTATACACACAGTAGTTTACAGTAATTTTCCACATGACAAATCATTATCCAGTAGGAAATATTTAATGAGACATAGCTCACACACCAGGTACATGACAGTGTGGACTCAGAGTCCATCTTTGCATGTAGGGGTGTTTGATTCCAGTACTGCAATCTGCAATCTACTCTTACTTGGGAAAGCACTGTCAACAGTAGTAACGTAATGATACACTACATGCCAGTGTGACTGCATATAACCTGGGATACTACCCATGTATGTAACACATTCAAATGGAAAAGAGTGTTGTACAAGCCATATATACTCAAGTGTCCCAGACAGTAGACTCACACCCATTGCTACTGTAATGGCAGCACATAGACACATGTTATGTACATGCATTAAATACACTTATTAAAGATGTCATTACCCTGCTATTTTATCAGACTGGAATGTGAGCAATGGTTACCAGGGCTTAGCAATGCTTAGCAGGTTTTAGCATTGCTGCAATATAACTGCTAAACACATATGCGCCCTGGTAAATGAAGCCTACACGGTGTAAGCACCTGTACATTTAACCATATATTAGCAGCGCTTAGCTTCACGCAAACCCACTCAAACCCACTTAAAGCTGCTCACAACTGCCTTAACCACTCTGTATCCAACAACCCTTGTTCTGCCCAGCAACAAAATAAACAATCCTTGCAGGTCTTGAACCCATGACCCTATACACTATAGTTACAACAGTTAACCTCTAAGCCATCACAGCTGTGAGGACAGTTGTTCTATTTCTAATATATCTGTCAGTACACATACTGAATAGTAGTGAATAACTGCTATGACTTCTACAATGGTGTAGTACTTGTTAGCGATAATATCGTTGAATCATGTATGTTGTTATATCTTCATATACACATATCAGATAAATATGATGTGATACATCTGGGAAGGTATACACAACAGTAATGTATATATATATATATATATATATATATATATATATATATATATATATATATATATATATATATATACACACATATAGATATATGTGTACATACACAAATATATTCATATATATGTAGTTATATACATCTGTATACTGCATTATATATAGCCATATATGGATCTCTCTGTATATATATATATATATATATATATATATATATATATATATATATATATAATATAATATATATATGTGTGTGTGTGTGTGTGTGTCTATATATATATATATATATATATATATATATATATATACGTATGTAAATTTGTACTTTTGCTGAAAAGAGTTAGTAATCAGTAGCTGATGATCACTGAATAAACTCACAGAATTCACTGCAGGACATGCTGAAATGTATCTTCAGCATTAACTCTTCTTGCACCAAGTTTGTGTTTAGTCTTTTTTAATTTCTAAGTGAAAGTGCGATTAAAGTTCATGAAATTAGTATTGTTTCCATCTTTGATGTCAGCCAAAAGTGCTCTTCGCAGCAACCTCAATGGGCCCAGTAATGACTCCTTCTGCAATTTGTACAAGGTTACATGGATTGGTAACATATCTAAATATCTGTTTCTGCTGTTGGACTAAATTCATTATGCTGAAAACTCTCTCACAGAAAGCATTTGAGACTGGGATTGACAGAACGTATAAAACAATATGAAGCAGTTGATTGTCATTTGGAGACAATACAATAAAAAACTTTAGCCACCTTTTACTGACCTGTGTCATTGACTGTGCAATGTCAATTCTACTTTTCAAAGAATACAAAATTCTTCATACAACTTGTTAGTATCAACAGTTATGCCTTTAATATGTTCAAGTATTATCAACATATCCTGCCACTGGATGTCATTGTCTAATGTAAGAACAGTAAAATGCTTGAAAATGGATTCATTATAGTTATACCATTTCTACAAATATGAGAAACAGTGATCAAAAAATGAGTTGGTTTCTTTTCAAAGTTTTGTTTCATTTCTGCAGTCACAGCATCAGAATGTAGTAGTTGACAGGCTGAAGAACCATAGAATTTGTCACTTTGACGTTGTTGCAGCTTGTACTTCACGCTTTCCATAATGGTGTGCAATTCAACAGCTGTAGTTGCATTCAACTCCAAGCATCGGACAGCATCATCAAAAACAGTCATAACATTGTGAATCAGATAGAGTGAACACTGAGGTAGAATATTATCATTGTCACAAGAAAACCCATCCCATAGCAATGCTGCAACTTCATCTTCACCTTGAGATTAAAGTAAGACATTAGTGCTGGCCAACATAACAACAATCTGTTAGCAGGCAGCAGGCTTAACCAACACATGGGCACATAGTGTAGCAGTTTGCATTATTCCATTTGCAAAAAATCAAAGCAATCCTTAAGTTCATTGCATTTTTTTTGTCTTACGTTGAAAATGAATTATAAGTTTTGATAACAAATAATTTAACATCAAAATTGAATGCCTTTAATCCAAACTTCACACAGTTGTTGAGGATATGACATTTTCAATTTGCTTATATCAAATTTTTGTTCACAACATGCAACTTCTGAAATACTGACACATGTTTTCCAAAGTTTATGGATGCATTGTCTGCACTGTATGAGGTGACCGAATCTAAACACAGGCTATTAGCTGCAATGATATATTTAATTCTATCAGCAATTGCTGTACTGGTTTCATCATTATCTTGATAAAAATCCATGAGTCCATTCTTCACACCTTCAGTTCTTGAGAAGTAGTGAACGGTCAATAGAAATATTTTCTTATTGGCTTTGTTTGAAGCATCTGATCCAGTTCCAAAATAACTAGCAGATTTAACAGCATTGACACAAACGTCCTGTGCTTTTGGACCCAGTATGTTTTCAAACTTGTAACTTGTTGCTTTTGTACAACCACATGACATTTTAGAAGCTATGGTTGAATCAGGGAATATTTTTTTCAGAAGCTTGTTGCCACAGTCCTGACTACTGTAGCTGTGGTGATGCATAACACGATGATACATAGTGGTCAGTTCTGCTGCAATAAAACTGTCTTCTTCCGGTGTATTTTTTTTTAATAAAAAACATAGAAATCACATGACACTGCTTTTGTGCCATTACATTCTTGTGCTTGGATGCTCAGCATGTGTTGTAATGGCCTACTCCCCCTTATATTTGACAGGAAAGGACTATCAACAGAGTGTGCAGTTTGCTGTGTGATCATCAATTTATGATAACCATGAAAAATCCTTGGTGGTCCATTCTTGTTTGAAAGCACACAGCCTTTTTCTTCTTTCTCTTATGTGAATCAGAATTATCCAAATCTGATGATTTGGATTAGTTACTCTTAATAAAGTGTTCACTAAATTTCTAACATGACATCATAATTAATAGGTACTAGTGTCTAGTAGACAAATAAATGTTTTACATACCAAAAATATGAGGCAAAAATATGGACAGTTGAGAAATACAGCACTGATGATACTTTCTGGTGAGAACAGTGGATTAATGATGTGAGAATATGAAAAAATGTTCAGTGAACAATCCTAATTACTGTATTCTTTTCAATATAATCAAATGTGAGTATTAGTGATAATGTACTTTTGAGTTTTCTGAGATACAGTAATGCAATGTCTCATTGACTTCAAATGCTGTTAAAAACACAACTTACTTGTACTAATGCTGCTTTCCTCAGAAGTTGCCTCTTGTCTTCTAGAATATTCGTCTGCAGCAGATAATCAGCACAGAGTTTACAGTCATGTGATAGGAACTGTTGCCATGGAAACACTGGTAACAGCAACTCTAAGAAGCTGCTGCAAGTGAGGGAAGTTTGTAAACCAACATTGTAAGTCTGATAATCCCATAGGTATTTATGGTTGTTATTATTAGTATTGTTCCAATTATTATGATTTATCTTGAAGTGGCAAGCAGATATAATTGGTAGTAGTTATTAAGTTGCTAGGTGTTTGCTAACCTATACTAGCATCCTAAGCTAAGTAACAGACCTGGTGCCAGGTGCTGTAGTTATGGGTGCTAGTGTAGGGATGTAATACCAGAATGCAGGAGCCTTTATTAAGTCCAATGTGTTACACCCAACCTGTTTTAAACTTATATTTGTCATTGGCAATGACTTCTTGTTTACAGCATGCAGGTAGAATCTGTGCATGAGTGGGGTAACTGAGAATTACTCTAAGATAAGCGTGTTGCTTCTGAGGTAAAATGGGAAATGGGCATGTTGAATGTATGTGATTTAGTTCACCATACTTTGAAGTAAACTTCTTGGCTTTGGGTTGAGCTTTTAGCATTAGTTAACCCGAACACCACTGTGAGGAGCATTCTTCAAGTCTAAAAGTCTTTGTTCCTCACCATTTCACATTTAAAGGGTCTGTATTGCATTCAGTTTTAGGATATTTTAAGCTATGTCCATGATAAATGGTACTGAATTTTATTACTTCATCAAAATAACTTGGTATAACTGTAAACTAGCATGTTTTACAATTCAACAAGCTTCCTAGTTGAAGTTTGTTTGTAAGCTAGTAGCCAGTGTTCCACATTTTGCCCCTATGTTCCACATTACAAGAATGATCAGGAATACAGGATTATGGAATATGATTCTGTTAGTATGATAAGACAAATGTATGATGACATTAATTATGACAATACAGGACCAAATCCCTGGACAAATCTCTTCCTAACCTGGACACTGGACATCAATTGTCAATTCCTGGACTATCCAGGCAAATCCTGGATGGCTGGCAGCTCTATGGACAGCAGATGTTAAATGTAAAATAGAATTTAACTCAGTTCCAATATTCTCTGTATTTGTGGTTTTCATTCTCCAGTTCAGAGTTCAGCTTAACATTTCATGCCTTACATCAAGCCTCCCATTGTTACAAAGAACTACTCCAATGTGGGTTTCCTCCAGCTGCTCTTCTCCAGAAAAGATACTAGGCCTTTAGACTGCAGTCCAGTGCATAAGCAATAGCAAGAACTCTGTCAGTTCTTTCAAGAGACCCAAGAGACTGTACTTCCCTTTGATTTGCATGGAGGTGTTGAGTCTGAGTTTGCAATAGACTTTTGCATGTTCAAATAAATGCAGGCTCTTTAGGCATGGAGAATAGACACTCAAGAGTTCACTGTAATGCCTTCAGCTAACTTTGTGATTTAATAGTCTTGATTTTTGCTCATTTGCTTTTCCAGTCATCTCATCTACTGTATATATGCTATCTCCGTCTTCTGTGTTTTGCACATACACATTGAAGCCTTTGATGTGATACTGACATTTCATCTTGAAATATACAGTTCTGATGTAGTAAATCCTTTCTTCTATGAGTGACCCCAGAGGGATGTATGAGAACCACTGCATTATTTCCTAATTTTGGCTTTTCCTGTAGCTTTTTCCTGTTTTACCAGCTGAGTAATATTTCCTCATGAATCCTGCTCTGCATCCAATTCACGGCATCCAGATAGGCTATTATTTCCTCACTGGACCTTACTCTGAGTCCTATGGTCTGCTTCCAGACTTTTACACTTAGTGGTTAGCTCATTCATCTAGTAAGGAAACCTTTTCTTCCCTCCAGAAGTAGACTGGCAGTGTTTTCAGACATTTTACACTGTTATCTTGTATCTGCGGACTGATTGCCTTTAACTTTGTTTCATCATGACGGATTAATTCTCCACATTCACATTTCAATATCTTCTAGAACATCCCTCTTATGCATTTGATGGGGATGATGCTCATATTCTCAATTTCAGCTTCCTTTTGCTACACATGCTGTGCCAAAGAATCTTGCTTTTGTTTTAGGGAAGTGATTTCTTTAGTGACTTCACTAAGACAAGCTGGACCCTTGTCCTAGACGTAATGTTTGTTCTCAATCTTTTTAAATTATAAATGCACAAAAGCTCTCACGAAGGCTTAACTTTGTGACACACATTTTAGAAATGAGATTCTGGTATTTGGCTATCAGATCATGAGCAGTTCTGTTTATAGTTTCCTGTTGGAAGTCATCTTTATCATTCTGTAAACAAAAAATGCCAACTAGGGTCTCAACCCAACTTCTCATCTGCTGCTCAGGCTTAAGGTTCAAACTTCTGTGCTGCTCCTCATATCTGTGCAGACTTGTTCTCAGCTCTGCTATGTCTTTCCTTTGTTCGAGACAAAGATGTTCCATTGGTTTTTTTGTGTGACTTAATCTATTCTTGGTGATCTCTTCAGGACTCCTCTTTCTGCTGTAGATTTCTGGCTATTGCAACCATATTTTCTGGCTCCTTCTTTATCTTCTCCATTTCTTCTGATGCAAAAGCTGTCATCATGCAATTAGGGCCAAACAAATTTTACAAGTGTGTATATATTCATAGTTTTTTCCAGCCCATGTTCACAAGTACCTGTTAGCATATAGCTTTTCCATACAAAGATTGCAAGTGTATGTATGCACTTATACACATATAGAGCCATGTATATCTATATTGATCTTTTTACCCACAATATGATGAAGGTCACTCTCTCTCTCTATATATATATATATATATATATATATATATATATATATATATATATATATATATATATATAAAATGAGGGAGAGATTGCAAAACTGGTTGAGACACACCAGTGACCTTCATCATATAAACCCACATTAATTGTGGGAAAAAAAATCAATATAGACATACATGCTTCTAAATATGTATAAATACATGCATACACTTGCAATCTTTGCATGGAAAAGCTCTATGCTAACAGGTACTTGTGAACACTGGCTGGGGAAAAAAATATATATATATATATATATATATATATATATATATATATATATATATATATATTATATATATATATATATATATATATATATATATATATATATAGGCTGTATGACCCTTCATTGAAAATTCAAAATATTAAATGGCAAGTGATTGTACACAACCTGTCAATTACCAATATATTGGGGAAAAAAAAAAACAAACTTGAAAATCTTTCAACATGTTTTTTGCAGGGGGGTAAAAGTATGAAGCTCTAATGTCTGGCATTATTGACTGAATGTAATCCTCAGTGATTTACCAGAAAATAAAACATTTTATGAGGGACACTGCAAAAAGTATTAGGCAATAATCATGGTTGTTCTACAAGATGGAATAACTGTACAAATGTTTTATGTTGCACATGAGATAAGTTAGGGTGACAGTATAAATTTCTAACTGTCAGTGATAAAGGTTTAGAATGTTGTAGCAGAAGTATGCACCTGTCGAACTATGCTACTGCTGTAAAATTTTAAATGACACACAGACATACTACTGTAGTCCAGTTGTTGTGTCTTTCGGCTTTTCACGGTTAGGGGTCGCCACAGCGGAACTCCGGTCCGCTAATGATTGGTAGTTGATTTTTACATGCCGAGTTACCAGCCCTGATGCACAACCTTCAACGAAGGTACGCCCATTGATGCATGTCTCCAAGAAGAAGACGCTCTAGCTGAAAATCAAACCGGACAGCGTCTTACTATGAGGCGACAACGCTACCTCAGCACCACCACCGCGGGTATACTACTGTAGTCCAGTGTTCTCTATTATCACAATTTTGGGCACAATTAATGAATCTGTAAGAATAATGTCTCTTATCATGACATAGCAGTTTTTAATTATAGTATTGATATCTGCACTTCAGTGATCTGCTAAAAGTTACTCCCAAGGTCTTTAACATGTCTTGAGACTGGAACTGAGATTGTTACTATACTATCAACTCAGGGAGACCTTTTTAAGCCTAGCCAGGTTTTCCTGAAAGAATAATTATGTCCTGTATCCAAGTAGGACCTATGAGGCCAGGTATTTATAAGCTACCTCTGTCCATGAGGGACTTGGGTGCCAGGCCCAGTGTAAATTTCCTACTCCATCCACTGGTCTAAGTTGCACTTAAACTGGGTAATAGATGAATTCAGCTTCACGTACATAATGCATTTTACAATGTTACCAATGGTTCTAACCCTGCTGCAACATGTGCCACATGCATAGGTATTTTATGTCTCAGTGCTATGTTACCTTCTTGTTGTAGACATGTGACATGTTGGTGCCATGTAATCATCTACCTCTAACATGTTTTCACATTACAGTGCCATATGTATATGGGCTTGGCAAGCAGATGTTTGTCAGCTGTGTTTTCAAGTTTGCCACTATATGTTTGTACAAAGCTGTGGCCTTTTGTCATAGGCTGTGTGTGGTATCAGACCCACACTGAAGTCCCATGTGTGTGCCAGTCTGTGGGAGACTTGAAAGTGTGTTCCACATCAGCAGTATAAATGATGGCCAGCACCCACTGTATGCAGTGTAAACATGATATAGTGTGGCCAATTTGTGCCATACCACTGTGCAGTATATTATAAGCATACTCCTGATTCACAGTGGCCACTGTTGGAAAATGTATGGACATAATATAGCTGGTTGTTACATTTGCATGTCCTGCGGACTGCATTCATTGTGGTACTAGTATGTGCATGTGTGTGTGTGCTGGTGAACGCAGACACAGAAATAACTGATTCAAGAATCAGTTTATTTCTGTAGCTTATCTCTGTCTCATGCCTTTATACTGTGGGTATGCCTGCAACCATTGAATAGAACATTGCTGCTACATAACACTGTGTCTGTCTGTTTAGCCTGCATGATCCTCGTGTGTGCTTTTTCTGTGAATGTGTGTTTGTAAGTATGTGTTTGTGTTTGTTTATGCCTTTTTATATACTAATGTTTGGTCTTTTTCTTTGCAAGGAAGAAGGTCAGCTTTAGGAGTTGCAAAAGGTATGGCTGCAGATCATTGTAACCAAATATAGGAGGTGCAGACCACTGTTAATCAGGCATTCTTGCCATTTGGGGATGATGTTTTATGGTTCTGCTTTCAAGCATAATGCCTTTGAGACCTTATTAGTGATTACACAAGTTAGATGGACAATGTGGGTCTTCCTTCTGTGAGATGATGAACAGGTGTTTGAACTGTCTGGGACTCTGGGAGAGTTAGAAAAACTGAGAACTTGCAGTACTTTACTGCCTAGTACAGCTTTGGCTCTTATAATGAGCTAGTATGTGTGCATCCTCTTCTGTGTCATGGCCCTTTTAGTATGTGGTGCATGCACTTTCTTATACATTGTTCCCGGTGACTCTGTAAAACATGGTAGTGTGCATCCTCCTTGCCACCTGTGGAGGTCACCTTGTACTACTAAGATCCCAAGCAAGGGCTGCTGCATACTGTCATTCAATCTAGTGACCATAACAGCCTGCCTGCATTGCTACATTAGACTCTGCTGGTATCAGGTCTCTTACAAAACCTGCTGTGTTGGATAATCATGAATTGCCTGATACAGATGGGTTAGTAGTGGGAGCCATGGAACAGCTAGGGACATTGCTGAGTGACAGCAATATAAATAATATAAATAATATATTTTTATAAATAATATATCCCCTGTATAGAAGTATGCCACTTACCTATAGATTAATTATTTTGCTAACCTGTTGATGCAGATTGTATCCCTCCTGTATGTGTTATTGTTACTTTGGTTGTATTTCCTGGATGCTAAAATGGTTAGTGATTTCATTCCTTTTTTGCCTAACTTGCTACCTCATTTGTCATATTACACAAGTCTGCTGTCTTTCCTTGAACTTTCTTTATTGTTACAGGATTACATTTGTACCATTGTGACATTGTGCAGCCTGGAGCTTTTTTGAGCTGACCTGTCCAAAGTTATGTATTTGAGCAGCAGGATTTCTGACTGTGACTACTTTACTGATCCCTCAACACCAAAGAAGTAACCTTTTAAACTAAGCTTTACATTTGTGTGGCTAGCTTGTTATTATGTGTTTTGTTTGCTACTGGTTTTGCTATTTCCTCTTATATGTGGGTGGGTGGGGGATTACAATGTTCTAGTATTTGCTGAAAGCCAGCTAACACTGAAAATTTCTTTTGGTGGTTTGCTCTGTCTGGCTCAGATTGTTGCTATATTGCATGCCTTTGAGCCTGTATGAGCTGAGATTCCTTAGTGTTACACACCTGATAACAGGACTTTTGGCTGTGACTACCCTACTCACCCTTCAACATCAGGGAAGCAACCTTTTGAGCTAAATTGGAGACTTGGATGACTTGCTTGGTAGCATTTTAGATGTCTGGAACTGTTTTTGCTGTATTTGCTTGTGATATATTTAGGAAATTGCACATTCTATACATTTATTTGCTGGTACCTAGTTAACACTGAATGTTTCTGAAGTGCTATTTGTTCATTGAGCAGCACAGCATTTGTTTGAGCTGAGCTGACCAACAATGCATAGTGTGCTGGACTGTGGAAATACATTTTCAATAGTTACCCAGGGGGCTCATGTTCTTATCATTCTAGTTCAGGAGAGCTAAAATTTGCTCCCCTTAAGTAGCTATTCAATATGCATCAGCATGCAAAATTGTCCAAATAATTTGGGGTAATTGCAATGTATTCCCGTAAGTTATTTTTACTACATTTGTATTCTTGTTAATTATTGAGTGTAAGTATTGTGGTGTATTCTTTGTAAGCCATTCCACTGCATTTATATAAATTTTTTAAATCACTGAGTGCAATTATGTGGCAATGTGAATATTGGCTTTAGATGATTGGTGCTATTGATGTGACACCCTGATCTCAAATGCAAAAATGGGAAGAAGGGGTTATGGATGACTGCCTGTATTTCTTGTAAATGTTTCCAGTGTGTTTGCTTAGTTCTGGCACCTAAGCTGTTGGCTTGTGCTGTCTTTGATTTCTTGTATTGCATTTACATAATTCTATGCAACCCAAGCCTGTGTTTTGCATGCCTTGTGGCAGTCAAGCCTATATTTTTAAATTGCTGGTTTTACTGCAGAGCGAATAGTTGCAATGTGTCATTAATTTATTGCACTTTGTTTATTAAGTTATAGCAACTTTGCCTGAAATTTTAAATAATTTTGCCTGCAGTTTGCATAACTCCTGTGGCACCTGAGCTTACATTACACATACCTTTTGTGACACTTGAGTCTGCATTTTTGAATCATTTCCTTTATCACACTCTGAATTGTAACATTGTTTCATTGTGTCATGTTGTTAAGTAGTGGTAACCATAACTGTAGTTTTGATTTTTTTGCCTGCATTTTGCACAATTTTGTAGAACTCTGCCAGCATTTGTAAATTGTCTGCCTTTGATGTATCACACTTTTTAATTTTTAAATAAGAAACATCTTCATTAAATTAGCACTTATGACATAGGCAACTATATATATATATATATATATATATATATATATATATATATATATATATATATATATATATATATATATATATATATATGAAAACAAGCCACACTGACATATTTTCAGTTGCCAACATTATACATCAATTATAATCTATCCCGTCTCTGTCAGTCAAACAATCTCTGAGTTGGTATATTTAGTTAGGGGGTGTGTGGGGTGCATAGCCCCTCAGATGGGGGGGGGGGGTTGGTTTAATTTGTATCCATTTTATTATTTTGCCCTGGTGGCCATGTGGTTCTTTTCCCAGTGAAAAATTTCAGTGATTCATAGTTTTGCTGCTTAAAGTGTTTGGGGAAGTCGTCTCAGTGAATACAGATTCAGGTAAGTGTAAATCTGATAAACCAAAGTAGACCCATATATATATATATGTGTATATATACACATCTGTATATTTTTTTATTTTTTTTAACTCATCAGACCTCATTTATACTGGCCCAACCCGAGCTAGGGTTGCCAACTTTTCATGTCAAAAATTCTGGACATGTATGTTAAAGCAAAATGTGTGTAATTTTGGTACCCCCCCCAAAAAAAACATAGCAGTTCCAGTGTTACATTATTTTGCTATTTCTCCATTTCTTCCAAGTTGCCATAAACACTGTTCAAAACACTGTGTGCATAGTGTTTTCTGCTTTATTTATGCAATGATTACAGATATTTGGATTTAATTTAAAACTTTTATTTCAAATTGTATAGTACAAACACTGATAGACATTTGCTAAACAAAGCAATAACAGTCTCACAATGAAAACAGACTGGGCATTAAAACTGCTCTGCCTTTGAAACTTACATTCACTGAAACAGCATTGAAACCCACATTCAAAGAAAATGCATCTGGCCAGTGCTGGATTAAGTTTACCTTTGGGCTGTTTTCAAATCATAGGCCCCTTGCATTTATTTTAGGACAATGCAAACGTTCTTTGATTCACCTTCCTGATTGAATTAAATTATAATATGCAATAATGAAATTATATGCCCTATATAATACAGAACCACTTAAGTTTGCAGTTTTGGACATTTCTTCAGTAAGCAATGAAGCAAAACATATGAACCAACAATGACAAAACTGCCCAATTCAGAACATTTCAACCATTAAAGGCCACTCAAACTTCTCCCCAGGATTCAGCAAGCTCTGCATGGTGTGCAGGAATAGTACAAGAGCTGCTGCAGGCAATATAGCCAATGTGCGATCCAGGAATGAGCTCCCGGGATGTGCATGAGCGCTCCTGCACTATTCCTGCACTGACACAACCCCTGTATGCTAATTTCCTCATTTTCTGGTGAAAAATATGCAAATGAGGTGAATGATCCAGGAAGCAGGCAGGCATATGTGCAGGAATAGTGTAGACTGCAGAAATGTATTCAGCCAGTAGCTGAATATATTTGTGCAAACTACAAAACAGAGGCATGACAGCTCATAAAAAAGCATGTTTTATAAGGGTTAGTCATGCCAATGGCCAAATATATGGCCATAGGCATGAAAATTATTTTCAAAATTATAAAAAAAAACTTTTTTTTGGCCTATTTCGGCCATTTAAGCATAGGGCAGTGGCACGCAAATGGGATGTGCCCGAAAATAATAAAAAAAGCTGGAAATAAGCTTTAAAACCAAAATCATCATTTTGCCATAATAGTCAATGGCATGCATAACACAACAAGACCACGGAATAGTGGTTGCTAAGGGGGAAGGCTGAGTGTTGGTTTTGTAACCATGCATTAGCAGTCAGTTCTATGCAAATGAGGGGAATGATACTGAATCACAGATTCCCCCTCAGTACTAGCTTGCACCCAACTGTGTAGGTGCAATAACACCATGGTCTAAGCCTAAGAGCTAGATGACATCATGAGGGGGAGTGTTATGACTGCTGTAAGCTTATTGGAGCACAGTGACCTGTGTTTGCCCTTAGCTAAGCACAACTAAGGAAGAGGGTATGTCTGAAGCTGCCTAGCAGTATTTACATTGCCTAAATGGGTGTGCGTGCCATGCACCAGGTTTTAAACAAACAAAAAAAAAAAAAAACAGAAAATAGCAGCTCCATTCACATCTGAGCATTGGGTATGTGCGGCGCACCTCAGGGCTTAAACAGAAAGGCAATAGGAAGGGAAAATAGCAGTAGGAAGGTAATCAAGGAGAACTAGCATAGCTGGCAGGTGAAATGTATCAGAATCAGCCAATTACACAGGCAGCAGCCCAGCCCAGCACACTACTATAAACTATGTAAACACCTTTCACTCTGTTTTTTCCCACAAACTCTACACCACCGGTGTACACGGATGGGGAAATTTTACCCGACAAAACTAACAAAATGTTAGGGACTGCTGTCACTCTCATACATCGATATGTGCAAGAGGCTGAAGGAGGTGAGGATGTGAATGCTGATGACCAACCCACAGTGAGGAGAAGAAGAAGAGTGTACAGACCCAGGGTAACTTACCAGGGGTTACATGAGCTGGAGATAGTGGAGCACTATAGGGTGGACAGGGACCTCCTAAAGCAAATTATTGACCTGTGCCAGCCACACCTCACACACAGAACCAAAAGAGGGGAACCCATCCCAGTGGATACCAAGGTATGTGTAGGCTTAGGAATACTAGCCACAGGTACCTTCCAAAGGCCAACTGGGGATATTATGGGGATCTTACAGGCATCAGCATCCAGGGTACTCCACCAGTTCCTGCATGCCATGTAAGCACATGCCGGTCAGCACATATATTTCCATAACACCTGTGAGGCAATGACCAGCAATATGTGTCACTTCCCACCAAATAGCAGAATACCCTGAGGTAGTGGGTGCTATAGACTGCACACACATACACATCAAAGCACCACCCAGTGAGCATGGTAGGGTCTACATAAACGGCAAGGGCTTCCCCTCCATCAACTGTCAGGTTGTGTGCAATGCCCAGGGCATTATAATGAATGTGTGTGCTGGCAGCCCTGGAAGCTATCAAGACTAACACATCTGACATATGACACAGCTGTAACAGAGATTTGCCAGTGGGGACATCCCATATGGCCACCTATTCGGGGATGCTGGTTATGCACTGGAGCCATGGCTGATGACACCCATCAGAAATGCACACACACCTGAACAAGAACTCCATAATGAGGCACATGCACAAACCAGAATCATAATAGAGAATGTGTTTGGGATGCTCAAGTCATGGTTCCGGTGCCTGGACATATCCGGTGGAGCCTTGCAGTACTCTCCAGCTACATGTACCCAAATTTTCATATGTGCAATGCTACACAATATGATCCTCCTGAAACAGCTGCAGCAGGAACAGCACAGGGCAGGGCCCATGACTCCCCACCATCACCAAGGCCAGCACAGGCACAGACTGACTCAGAGGAGGAACAGCCTGAGCCTGCCCCTGTAGGGAGAAGGAGGCATGCCCAGTATCCCCAGGCTTTGGCAAAGAGGCAATGCATAGCACATACACTGACACGGTAGGAACCCAGGGAATGACACCTCTCTCTGACTCACACCTACAGTAAAAGGGATGCTAGACATGACACTACCTGTGCTTAACCATGTATAGGAAGTGTACTATGTGCATCCGACATAGTCAGCTCTCCAGCACCATCCTCAATACTGGCACAGCCACAAGGTAAGTCACTCTCCCTATCAACTGCTGAATGGAGTAGTATGTTCTGCTACTTGTATATATGATACAGATGTCAGCATGCAAGGGAATTGGGTGGCTGAATGGGATGGCAGCAGGTATTAAACACCTATATGGGCAGCATGAAATCCATAACAAATACTGGTGTCAACATAGTAGGCAGTACTAGACAAGGTGACAAATCCAACTGCAGGACATGTGGTGGGCCAAATGTGTGTCCAGAGGACACACACATGCATGTCAGTGAAGCTCAAGTACCCAACAACAGTCTCAGCCAGTAGGACAGGTGCAGATGACTACAAAGAAAGGCTATGCTAAGGCCTCTGTTTGATGGCAATGGAGAACAGCCCCCCTCCAGACCTACACAGGTCAGGCAGTTGGATGTTAGTTCTGAAGGGTAAGAAGTCTGCGACCGAAATGTAGCTCAATAAAACCTAAGATCTGTACTCCACTGATATGCCTCTAGTCTGCATGATAGGTCAGAATACAGAATGAAATGGAAGCCAACGTGTACCTGAAATACCAGTACAGTCATAGCAAATGTTTGCAGTTGTCAGGTGTGTCCCCTCCCTCCACAATCCTATGTAGAAATGTAGTAACACATATGTGTGGGTATAATAACAGTGGAGCACAGATTACCTGAGCTGGCCAAATTATCAAGATAGATTGTTGCACGTGTACAATATGCAGGGCTCTGTGTGTTAGGTTGTTGTGTGTTGTATATTGTGTGGAAGTGGTCAGCATGTAGTCATGGAGGGTTGTGTCCCAGTGGCCTATGGCCAGTACTGTTGATGACAGGGCCAAGTTCTGACAACTGCAGTGCCAAACACAATGCATCCCAGCAAGACCCAATCCAGCAGTAATCCATATTAATTGTTCAGATGTAATATCTGTCACCATCTGAAAGATGGACATGCCACAAATGTGGGCCCAGACATAAACACAGTACACAGGTGGAAGTACCCTAGACAGAGTATATAAAATGTAACGGTCAAATGGACACACCTTTGGAATTGTACATAAAGGTTAGCAGCACATTAGTTGTCTGTGGAGTATGGAATACTGATGTAGTCTGGCCAAACACTGGCATACCACAAAAGGCACAGTTATGAAGTACTGAGAAACTGCTGATGTCCCTGCACAAGGCAGCATAAGGGGAATGCCGCACGTATATCTGTGAGTCAGCTGCAAGAAGCTTCCATAGCACACATGCACTCAGCTCACCCCACCATCAGCCACAGTTTCATCACAGGTCATATCCCTACTGTTGGGAATGAGTACAGTATGACCCCCCCTTATGGGAATACCCACAGAATGCAGCATGCTAAAAAGGTGTCCCATGCAGGTTTATCCTTAGCTGTAAGCAGCACCCTGCCAGCATCCACACCGATGGATTAATAAGGATAGACACTATTGCCATTAACACCTTGCACACCTACTCTGTCACCCCAGGGGAATCCAGTGGGTTGCAGCCCAGGACTGTAGGAGTGAGAGAATGCACTGGCCTGCTACAGATGGCCTGCATCACTACCAAATGCCCTACAGTCCTCTGTCAAAGACCTGTGCCTCACCCATACTGCCAATGTATGCTATCTCATGGAGTCCCAAATAATGACATAACACAGTTCACAGAACAGAAATGCAAGGCCATGTGGTCAAATCCCAGTAGTATGCCCACCATGTCCAACTGCATGAACTGTGGACCAACCTCTAAATACCACTGGGATGAAGGGATAACTATAGGGATACTTATCAGATATAGCTTGCATAATGTTAGGAAGAGGATAGAATAACGGGGGGGGGGGTAGAAGCATGGACGCCATGGAGTGTGTGAATTCTGAAACTCTGATGTGTGCCCATACTATCCCTGCCTGCAAACCCAGAAATGGGTGGCTATAAACCTGCTTGTAAACCAGAATGTGAAGCGGAACTGACCAGATATATGAGCCCTCCCTCTGGGTAATCTGTGTGAATCTGTACAGCTGAGAGGTATGGCCACAGCAGGATATGGCCAAGATTCATAGGTTGGTACTAGGCTATCAGCCCTAGGGTCTGTACAAGACTAGCCATAACAACTCCCTGGCTATTTCTTCCCACAATATTTACTTCCCTGGACCCCTGTCTATCATGATCCCGGGGTAAATTTTCTATCTCCCATCCAGTCATCAAGGTTCCTTTTGAAGTGGGCCAAGGAGGAGCTCTGCTTGACATGTATGGGCAGTCTATTTCAGAGTATGGGGAGTCTCTGGGTCAGGACCCTATCACTCCAGCATGTTTTGTTCACTGTGATGACAAGGTTTCGGTCCCTGGAGCATGTGACTCAGATGGATTGGGATTTCTTTAAGTGTAGCATGTCCAACAGCTCTGGGTTTGACATGGCCTTGTATGTTAAGCAGAGATTGTCTTTGAGTAGACGATATGTGACAGAGTATAGCTGGAGTTTTTTTAGTCAGTCAGCATAGGGTATCTGCTTTAGGCCTGTAATTCTTTTAGTGAGGTGATTCTGCAGCCTTTCCAGTTGTTGCAGATGTCTTGTGAAGTACATACCAAATGGGGCATTGTACTCTATGATGGGTCTTATGAGGGATGAGTACAGTGGAACAATGACCTCCTTTTTTCTGGATGAAAAGCCCTTAGTGATGAGGTGTGCCACATAGAAGGATTTCCTGACTGTTGTGGCAATGTGGTTATTGAAGGTGAGATCACTGTCCACCTGTGTTTTTAAGTCTCTTATCATACTTTCGGTGTTTAGTGTACTGCCACTTATGTGGTAATTCATGGGTACATGGTTTTTCCCAAAGGGGATAACTATACACTTCTTGGCATTTAGCTTGAGCCCATGACTCTAGCACCAAGCATCTGTTTCTGTAAGGCCCTTTTGTAGAATATCCACATAATTTGGGGATTCAATAATGGCTCCCAGTTTGCAGTCATCTGCGAATTTTGTTATCCAGAGTCCCTTAGTATTGGCCCATACTTCAGAGAAATAGATGCCAAACAAGAGCGGTCCCAGGACTGAACCCTGATGCACTCCACTTGTCACTTGTCTGGAGCTGGATTTGGAGTCGGCTGTTTTTACAGTGTGGGTTCTGTCAGTAAGCCAGTTGGCAACTCATCGAGTGACGTAGGGATTTATGCCCAGCTTAGTAAGTTAATCTATGATTCCAGAGTGGGGGATGGTGTCGAAGGCATTGGTGAGGTCCAGATAAGCTGTGTGGACAACCTTACCCTCATCTATGGCTTTGGAGACTGATTCAAAGAAGTCAGTCATGTTCAGGAAACATGATCGGCCATTCACGAACCCAAACTGGGTGGGGTCAAATGTCTGAAGGTTGTTAATATCTTTGTTTATAAGTTTCATGATAATACATTCCATGGCCTTGTAGATCAGGCTCATCAGACTTATGGGATGGTAGTTTCCATGATTCAAGATGGATCTGCCCTTGTGGAATGGGATAACTGCAGCTGTGCGCCACTCAGTGGGCATGAAGCCTGAGATGAGGCTATGATTAAACATGACACTTAGATGAGGTGCCAGTTCATTTTGTAGTTCATGTAGTACACAGCCCGGGATGTTGTCTGGTCCCATGGATGCTGTATTCTTAGCTTTGGAGAGTGCGTTTTTTACCTGTGTGGCCATGATTACCAGAATTTGGCAATCTTTCGGTATTGAGATGGGCCCTTTAGGGGGTGAGGAGGGGGGTGAAGTTGGCACTGAATCAATCTGCCAGGATATTGGCAATGTCAATGGGATCAGTATATTTAATGCCATTCTGTTGTAGCTCAGAGCAGATCTGAGCATTGCCATTTAGATTCTTGACATAGCTATAGAATGCCTTGTGGTTGTCTTTGGAATAGTTGGCAATTTTATTTTTGTAACTAGCTTTGGAGGATTTTATGAGGGATCTCAGCTTCTTACTGAGACTGGTAAGGGAGTTTTTTGCATCCTGGGATTTTCCTCTTTTCTGCAACAGTTTCTTCCTTCTGTTGTATAGTTTGTTTATGACAGGGGACCACCAGATTGGCTTCATTTTTTTTTGAAGAAAGCATCTTGGTTCTATTTGGGATGGCACGATTCATGCACAAGTGGATGTGCTTGTGCAGTGCTTTAGTGTAGGATTCAGCAGTCGAACCTTCAGTTCCCGTCTGCATGGGTGTCATGAAGTTTGTCACTTCTGACTTGAGTAGCATGAAGTTGGCCTTGGAGAAGTTTTTTACGGATGTTTCCTTACTGGGGGGATGGGGGTGGAATTTGGATGTCAAAGGTGATTAGCTTATGGTCAGATCTAACCAACGAGGGAGTGACCACTCATGTGAAGCATTGATTTCCCATGTTGGTAATGACTATTTCCAGGATATTGCAGACCCTGGTGGGACTATGGATTAGTTGATCCAGGGCGTTAGAATTTATGAAGTCCAAGAAACGTTGAGCAAAGGTGTTGATACAGGAGTAGTTTTACCAGTAAATGGCAGGGTAGTTGAAATCACCCAGTATTAGGGTGTTTGGTTGTATCTTAATATTTTCCAGTATGTTTAGAAAGGTGTAGTGAGAATCTTGGGGCATGGTTGGGGATCTGTAGCAAGCTACAATTTGGATTGCAGTCTTACCTAGTGTTAGTTCCACCTGGAGAATTTCGGATGCATTGTGTTGGGCAACTAGCCTGGAGGTGTGAATATCCTTGTTACATTTGTTCTGTTACGTCGATAGATGTACAAGCAGGAGATCCTCAGCCACCACAGTACCAAGATGCTGGACCATTTACACAGACCCATCATCAAGTGTCTGCAGCTCCTCCTCCAGAATGGCATGAGTGAGCATGAATATGTAGGCTGCAGACCACAATACTAGACACAGTTTCATTCATCTTGTATTCCCCAGGAAATTACTGTGAGCAAATAAGTATATCTGTCAGTAGTTGATGACATAATACATCACAGTGTAAAACAGTACATATGTGTAAATATGTCTGCTAACACCAATACCATGTAGCACAAACAGCACAGACATGATTAATTACAGTATTCCACTATCACTATCCTTTGCCCATTGTGACTCCATATTGTCAACCTATCTACAGATATCCTGCAGAAACAGGTTGCTAGCTGTAGGTGTGGAATACAAATGCCTGCACTGGAGTACAACCTACCTGTAATGGAGTCACACATTCAATACAGAACATCATACTGGGCATGCTCCCACACTTAGAGAAATGAAGCCCATGTCTGACAACAACAGTGGACTATACATATCTGTCAGTCGCAGAGTTCTGTGCACACATGCCACATTGCACACCATTCATGCTTTGCACACACACTGGATAGGAATACACACATATATCAAAGGACAACACACTATAATAGGTCAAACATACACAAACAGAGATGTGGGGAAGAGAGAGACAGACAGTGACAAAGAGTTTCCCATCATAAGGCCTGTCCCACCCACCACACATCCAATTGGCCAATATCACATGATGTGCAGATGTCTATCACTGTAGACATTTGCTTCTGGTAGCCCTCAGCACTATAGTGTCTGTGGTGCTTGTGATAACTGTGTAACATGACAGTACAAGTCATTACTCATCTAGCAGTCATATACACAGTCCTGTCAAATGTAAAGTTATGTGTGACTGAGTGTTGTGTATGTGTGTTTCCAGAGGAATGGCTTATGGCCCAGTCACACACACACTGCAGTCCCCATTGTCCTAGTTTAGCTAGCCTGCTGATGTCAGTCACCTTGAAATACCCCTTTGGACAAGGATCATCCTTATAAGCTCTGTGGCACGTGCAATAACTGTGTAATGCTATAGTGTGATGTACCTAGTTAGGTTCTAATCCCAGACATGGCAACTGTGAAACTCTGTGTGCATGTGTGTAAAGAGTAATGCTTTTGAGGCCATTCACAGTCACTACACCTCCCATTGCCCTACTTTAGCAAGCTTACTGATGTCAATCACCTTGACATACCTCCTTGGACACAATTCAACCCTGTAAGCTCCATGACACGTGCAATAACTGTGTAATGCTGTAGTGTGATGTAGGAGTTCTAATCCAAGACTTGGCAACTGTGAAACTGTATGTGTGTACAGAGTAATGCTTCTGAGGCCATTCACAGTCACTACACCTCCCATTGCCCTACTTTAGCAAACCTACTGATGTCATCTACCTTGAAATACACCTTTGGAGAGGGGCTAATCCTATAAGCTCCGTGGTGTGTGCTATAAATGTGGAACACTATAGTAGCATTGACTACACAGTTATGGGTTTGAATATCAACTGTAGCAAGTGTTTGTTTGTGTGTATATCTAAGATTTTGTCTCCCTTTACAGCCAGTACACATCTCAGAGCCTGCCTTTAGCAGTCCTGCAGATATCATCCACCTTACAAGTATCTGTTGTGAAGCCTAAACCATGTCAGGTCTGTAGTGCATGTGATAAATGTATAATCATAATGGTCCATAAAGGTTGTTAGACACAGGTGTGAGCCTCACCCCTGGCAAATATAAACGTGTGATTAGGATAAAGTTATCTTTGGGATCTCTCACCCACTACATCACCCAATGCAAGTGTTTACAAGGGCTGGTGATGTTCCTCACCTTAGAAGAACCTTGGGACGACATCAGTCCAATAAGCTCCATGATAAATGTGGTACACTGTAGTAGTAATACATAGCTAGGTAGGGGTTTGAATCTCAGTACTGGCTAGTGTGTGTGTCTATCTGTCATCAGTATCCTGTGTGGAAGGTACTGTGATTGTGTAATGACAGGATGTATTGTGGGGTGGGTTTTGCTAAATTATTATATTGAGGACACACTATATATCACAATGTCCATCTTACAAGGACAACAGATGTCAAGTAGCATAGAGGTTGGTGTAGACAATCCATATCCCTACATGTGACATTATGGATCGGTGAACAATATAGGCAACCCTTGTATTACTCAGAGAACACTCTCCACCCATGTCTCATACACAAACACACTTGGCTAGGCAACAACCACTATATTGGTAGTTCCCTGCATATTGCCCACAGATAGTATCCACGGTGTGATTGCAGTGGGCTACATGCTTGTTGACCACAACACTGCCACTGACATCCGAATGTACTGTGATGTGTAACATCTTCTGAGAGTGTGTTATCCAGCAAGTAAAAGGACATGGCACCCTGTTCCATCCCTACAATAAGCAAATAAATGCTTACAGTGGTCCTTTGCTATGTTACCCACTGGATGCCTATAACAACTGTAGAGTCTGCAAATGTAACCCACAAAGGGAATACCATGCCTTATACACATGCTCTGTATGGACAGATGCTACTAACGCTACTGAATAACTGTATCATGCTGTCAATGTAGGTGCAGGCACGACCTCAGTTCCATAGCCAGGTCTCACCACATGAGGTCAGGAATGCCACATCAGATGATAACAATCTGTCCACACAACATGCCCCAGAGACCCCAAGTACACTTCCACATGTCACAGAACATGCATGTGGGACATGTGCACAACCCAGACGCTGTCCATGTTATGGAATATAGATCGCATGCATGGCAAGCATTGCACAGCACTGGCCACCCACAATAATAACCCAGATGAGTGGATGGTGAATAGAATACCCACCTGTGTGGGCCAATCCAGGGACTACACCCCTGAGCCACACTGGAGACCACTGTCATGTGGCCTGATGCCAGGGTATTCCCTTTGCTTAGTCTTGTACAGCTGTCAGGTACAGTCAACTACTACACACCTGTGAAGCAATGAACCCATGCATGTTAGTACTGGCAATTGTGTGTGCTTGTGTGTGTGTGTGTGTGTGTGTGTGTGTGTGTGTGTGTGTGTGTGTGTGTGTGTGTGTGGAGATTAATGATTTTGAAGCCATTCACACTCACTACACCTCCTATTGCTCTACTGTAGCACACCTGCTGATGTCATTCACCTTGAAATAACCATTTGGCCATATATCAACCTAATAAGCTCTATGGTGTGTATGATAACTGCGTAATACTGTAGTGTAACAAACTAGTTAGGTAGGAGTTATAATCCTGACCCTGCCAGCTGTGATAATTTGTGTGATTCCTTGAAAGAGTGTGGTTGTGTCTTCCTTGACATCTGCTTTTGTGGACTGTCACATGTACTACACTTCCCTTATCCCTCCATTATCACTGTTGCTGATGTTACTCACCTTCAAAGATACCTTTGGACAGTTCTCCAACATGTAAGCTCCATGGCACATGCAATAACTGTATAACAATGCAATAACAATACATAGTCAGGTAGGCATTTGAAACTCAGTACTGGTAAGTGTGTGTTTGTGTGTGTGTTATCATTGTCCTGTGTGGGTGCTGGGCTGATTGTGTAATGACAGGGTCCATTGCAGTGTGGATTTTCTCACATCATTATATTGAGGAGCTACATGTCCCATTGTCAACATTACAAGGCCAACATTTTCCAAACATTGTAGAGATTGTTGTCCACAATCCTCAGCCATAAATGTGTACAGTCATATGCAATTACCATGTAACAGTATGGATTGGTACATAATATAGGCAACCATCATAATGCCTAGGTACCACTCTCCACCCATGGATCATACACAAACATGCTTGGTTCTTACTTTCCTACTCCCTTCCTTTCTTACTTTGTCTCTGTCTGTCTCTCACTCCCTCTCTGGTGGATTTGAAAAAGTACACCTGCTTTGCTTAGGAAGCAGCTTGAGTTTTGTAAGTGATGCTCATGTTCAGCTGATGGCCTGTGCACGAATTGCAGTCCCCCACTAGCTAATTGCATGTGGAACAGCTGTGGTATCATTCCTATAGCCAATTGCATGGAAACACACTCCTATAACTAAGCACTTCATGTGAGTGTTGGCCCTTTTCCTTCACTGTGAGCAGGACTTCATATGGATGTTTGACAAACAGCATCACAGAGGGTAGTTTTTTATACCTCTTACAACATACATTGTGGAGACAGGCCAACATACAGGAGGGGGATGTTCCAGACATGGGGAGAGAATGTAAGAATTGCTCTTCTACATTTGAAGTAATGTTAGTTTAACAGGGTTTGTGTCATGCCTCTCAACCTGGAAACATCAGAAATATGGACAATGCCCATGAAAAATAGGTACAAATCTGTACACTGATTAACATCTAATTTGCATACATAATTATGTAACCCCACCCACTCCAATGGGATTGTGGGATACCAACTTTCAAACTCAAACAGCAGAGTCCTCCTGCAGCCATTCCAATGTCCCATTACCTGGCTATTTCACCCCATTTACCATAAACACTAATGTATGCAAACTGCTTTACTTCTACAATGATTTGGATTTTATTTTTACATTTTACAGCACAACAATGCAGAAACACTAATAGACATCTGGTAAACAAAGATATACTGTCTAATAATGAAAATAGACTTGGCATTAAAGCTTCTCTGCCCTTGAAACTCACATTCACTGAAACAGCATTGAAACCCACACCACATCAAAAGAAAATGCATCTGGCTAAGTGGTGGGCTGTTTTCAAATCATTGGCCCCTTGCACACATAACAAGAAACATACATGTGTTATTTTCTTTAATACATCTTCCTGACTTTATTAAAATTATATTCCTTGTATAATACAACACACTTGTTAAACAATACTAACAATTATACCAGACAAAAAAGTAATCACTGTCAAATTGTTCTACATATTGACTACTAGCAGGTACAGTGATTTCAACTTCAATTTCCAAATGACTAAAATGTATTTACCAATAGATGTTGAGCTGCTGATTGTGTTAGTTCTCCTCTTAAAGATTTTTTTTTTTGGGTGGGTACATTTTTTTCTTCAGCGTTCTTCTCCTTTTGGTAACCATGCTATCCAGAATAGTAAAATCATTAACACATTTTCTTCCCATACAGGAACATAAATTGAAACTAGATAAACTGTCTGTTAAGTCATGAAATAATTTAATTACAGGGAGGATTTGTGAAATCCATTAATAAGCTAGATGTGTTATTAAATATGCTGTTACAGCAGAGTCAAAGAGGGGATTCCCAGATTAAAGGATGATGAAATTTTTATCCTCATGATTGGAGTTAGGTTTGGCCCATGAGTTATATCAGGCAAAATTGTTTCTCTGTTAAGCAGATGTTCAGTTGCTCAAGAAGAATGAAGTTTATCAAATGCAAATCTAAGAAAACTAATGGGGACATTGTATTTGTATGATTAGCTTTCAAAATACAGTATTATAGCTTACATATTGTTAACAGTCAGTTTTCAAAGGCAGGTTAAATTCAAGTTTTAATTGCATAACATGCATATTGGTTGGGCTTTTAAATTCCATTCTAAAATTGTACATCTGGCATATGTTACATTGCTACAAGTAAGGCACTTTAACGTGATGTTCAAAACAATTATGTAGATTGTCTGTAACTCAATATGGAAATAGGAGAAGCAGAACACTGGGGAACTTTAAAATGAAATGTCAGTTTGTGAAATAGAAACACAGACAACAAAAACAGTAAAGTAAAAATACTGATGAGGACATACATGGAACTTACCATGATGTGAGCAGGTTAAACTAGTATGAAATAATGTAGAATACAACAACGAACGAAGAATGACATGTTAAAAAAACATATTAAGAAAAGTGCTGCTCACCACTAGAAGCAAAACATTGATTTTCAAAACAAAACAAAAGCAATAATATACATTTATGAAATAATGTAAATTTAGAAGCTGAAGGTCCCTCCATATAGTAATATATATATACGTACTGCAGATGGTAAACCCTTTGGCCTGCTTATCATCCCATTTAATCGTTTGTCACACTGATAGAAAGATATGCCTTATATTTTCAAGAGTCTGTGAGATGCTTGGGAAATAACATTTAAGTACAGCTCCAGAATGAAATTAGTAAATTGAAAAGCAAATTAAAAAAAAAAATAAGCAGGTTGGACGAAAAGAAGAGAAAAGAAAACAGTAGCTACAAGCTATCACTGAATCATGTTGTAAAATCATTAAATCTGATTACTGAAAATATGTACATACTGCACATTCATGCATGCCTGTACACCTAACTCTAAGTTACCAATCTCTTAAACAAAAAGATGATTAGGCCAGTAGTAAGCCAATAAATTAATAGTAAAATAAATATTTAGTAACAGGCTGCCAAGGACATAGACGATAACAGATTAAAACTGACCATGAAAACATTAGTCTGAACATTGCACAGATACACACCTAAAATCCACCTGCCAAGAGGAAAAATTATACAACTAGGAAGTCCCTTGACTCTCCTACAAAGGTTTAGGTCTAAGCATGAGAATAATTAATGCTCCATGAGAAACTGATCTGATATCAAAGCATTGTTCCTGCATTCACCAAAAGCTGGTAATGCTCAAACATTTGTTTCATTCACTGTATTGTCTGCAGAACTGTGAGAGGTAGTGAAATAAAGAATCTGGTTGAATTAACAATGAGTAATATCGGTAATCTGAAATGAATGCTGGACAGTAATCAAGTTAAATGGCCAGTTAAGTACTATCCTTGGTATTTGAAGCCCAAAACATGCCTAGAGACAAAAAGTTTACCTTCAGTATAACTGTCTGTAGACAAAAATAGTAATGTGTGGTATGTATTTTTTGCTATTATTTACTTAACTGGAAAGAGGATCACATCACATTGCAAATAGAAAACTGAAAAAGGTGGAAAATAAGCTTTCAGTTTTCTGCCTTCAAGGACATATTTTAATAATCAGTATTTTAGGAGTGATACTTTTGTAAATGTCTTCCTACATCAGTCATAGTTATATGTTATACACATGACATAAGTATGAGCCTGAAATACAGTCAAACACTGTAATATAATTTAGCCAACTGTCAAGAAAGTGAAATAGAAGTAGAAAACACAGGAATAGTTCCAGGAAGTACAGGAGTATTCCTCTGAACTTGTGAAGAGAAGTTGTATAATAAAACGGGGGCAGTATAAAACCAGTGTGCATCTACTTCTAAGTAATTATATCTAAAACTGCAGAAAAAGCTAAAGTAAGAATACATCTGGGTGGCACAGTAGTGGAGTGGTTAACATTGTCGCCTCACAGCAAGAGGTTCTCTGGTTCGATTCTTGGCTGGGGTGCCTTCTGTGTGGAGTTTGCATGTTCTGGGTGGGTTTCCTCCCACATTCCAAAGACATGCATCTGGAGCATTTCTCCCCAGGCCTCCGCTGAAAACAGGCTCTGTGGAACCTAGTTGGACATTCCCGGTCAACAAATGTTAAATAAAACATCTTACATAGAAATACAATTCTGCAGATTAAATCCATAGATTGTTGATGAAATGGAAAATTACAAGTGTGTTCATCTTTGTATGGTGATTACACTGAATTGAAATAAAGGATGAATGAGAATTCAAACAATCAGAGTAAATAATCTCAGGCTAAGAATTTGAAGAACAACACACACACACACACACACACACACACACACACACACCCTTACTTCATGCTGCTGCCGTTCCTGTCTTCATTTTGCTCCAGTGCCGTTCCCGTTCACTCACAGACTAAAATCCAGCATAACAACAACCGTTTGTTGCTTCTCACTTACATATGAGCAGCCAGCCAGCCAGAAATGATTGAGCTCAATTCTGATGGGCTGGTAGCCCTGACAGAGCTGACATCATTGCGCATGTGATGACATCAGCTCTGACAGCACGGAAATTAAAAAAAGAAAAGAAAAAAAATCAGAAATGAAGGGGTGCCACTTGGGAATCATGACATCTCTTCATTTGAACCTCAAAACTTGGTAAAAAATGAGTAATTCGGCATGGTTGGGAGGTATGGTTTGTGTGGATATGACTGTTCTACATGATTTAATATTTGTCATGACAGTGTTATGTGGTTGAGAAAACTCTCATCTGTAGGGCTATCTGCAGACTGGCCAGTGTTTAGAGTCTTAATGTTTTGTGTTACTCACACATTCCCTATCTTTAGAAATGCAGTAGCATACTCTGAGGATTGCAGTCAGTACATGGTGACATCCATGTGAGTTACTGACTTCATATCCCTCAGAAGACATATGCCACAACAAGCCCTGTTACACCACTAAATGTATGGGTTTATCACAGCAACATGTCAATACTGGCCATGATAACAAGCCAGTGAGATATCAGATTGCTATACATGTTAAGTATAGTAGGCCTTATAATTGAGGACAAAAACTTCCAGGGAAATAAATACTGTGGGAAGAAATAGCCAGGGAATTGTCATGGCTAGGCTTGTATAGGCCATTGGGCTGATAGCCTAGTACCAACCTATGAACCTGGACATTCTGTTGTAGTGTGTACAGTAGTGATGTCTGTGTACTTATGGTGATTGTTGACAGAGTGTGTATTGTGAATAAGTACCTTGGCCTGTGTACAGACTGTGGTAGATGTCATTGTTCTTGGTCTTGTTCTATCTGATGTTGCATGCTGCTCCAGTGTATGGGACCCTATCGGTGTACATATTTGTAGGGCCAGACCAACACATGTCCCATACCACAGTCAGGCATTGAAATACACTGTGTATTGGCCCAGTATATGTAGGGTTAGTGTGTGAGTGGCACATATGAAAATGGTGTTGTTCACACAGTCCATATACTGTAATATTAATTATGCTTACCATATGTGACTGTGGCTGTTTTCAGATTGGTTGTGGGTATGCACTTTCACACAGGTGTCTGTTACTCCATGATGTCACATGCCTGTAGAGCCTGCTATATTTGCAAGTGCATGTGTATTCCCCCATAAGAAATATAGGCCAGTGTTGTGGCAGTCTGCCTGTAGTTTGCACAGTGTTTTATGACATGCCTAGCAGCTCAGTGTATTTACCCATTGTCATATTATGCCCAGATATTTGTCATATGTGCTGTTGCCGGGCTACAATAACTGTTGTGTCTTTCTGACAAATCAGTGGGATGCTCTATAGATGTATGTCACTAACTAGTGGGAAGTATGTGGGCTTGTGACCTCTGTTCCTCTGGTTATTATGTGTCAGGACAGACAGGAGTGTGTGAATGCATAAACTGTGTGAGCTTATCTATTCCAGTATTTTCATGATATCCCCATTTACATGGCTGTAAACATCCACTTTGTCAGGCTTGGTCCACACGTCTTGCACTAAGGGGTTCTGTGTATATCTCTGGGCTGACCAGAGTGTGTCAGCCTGTCCACATTTATTGGTCATATCTCTGCTGTATTCCACATGATCATTACTGTGATTTGTGTGGTACTGCACTATGATGATCTTATGATGTCTGTCAGTAACTGATGGTGTACATGTCAATATCAGATGTGACTTCCCACACAACATTTCTGTTAAGACAACATCTGTTACAGTAGCAACATTCAACATTTATACCTGCAATACTTACATGACACCCCCTTACACTAAGAGGGGTTGTGAATATTAGTGCTGAGGTATGACTCCACTACATGTTATGGATATATGTTATACATATATGTGTGTATATAGATAGATAGATAGATATATAGCTAGACAGATATAGATATATATATAGATACACACACACACACACACACACACACACACACACGCGCGTATATATATATATATATATATATATATATATATATATATATATATATATATATATATATATATATATATATATACACACATATGTATACATAAACATATATATATATATATATATATATATATATATATGTATCCCACCATATTTATCTATGTGTTTATATAGATATAAGAACATACTGATTCAACAATGTTTCCACTAACAAGTACTACACAAATGTAGAAGTCAAAGCAGTTGTTCACTACTATTCAGCATGCGTACTGACAGATATATCGGAAAAAACAACAAGTGTTTGCATATCTGTGATGGCCTAATGGTTAACTGCTCTGACTATAGTGCACAGGTTCCTAGGTTGGATACAGAGTGGTTAAGGCAGTTTTGAGCAGCTTTAAGTGGGTTTATGTGGGTGTAAGCGATGGTAAGCGGTGCTAATGTACAGTTAAATGAATAAGTGCTTACATTGTTTTAGCTTCACTTACCAGCGGCAAATCTGCTTAGCATTTATATTGCAGCAATGCTGAAACCTGCTAAGCATGGCTCAGCCCTGGTAACCAGTGGTCACATTCCAGTCTGATAAAATAGCAGGGTAATGACATCTTTAATAAGTGTATTTAATTCCATGTACATAACATGCATCTATGTGCTGTCATTACAGTAGCAAGGGGTGTGAGTCTACTGTCTGGGACACCTGAGTATATATGTCTTGTACAACACTCTTTTCCATTTGAATGTTTTTCATACATGGGTAGTATCTCAGGTTATATGCAGTCACATTGGCGTGTATTGTATCATTACATTACTACTGTTAACCATGCTTTCCCAAGTAAGAGTAGATTGCAGATTGTAGTATGGGAACCAAGCACCCATGCATGCAACGATGGACTCACAGTCCTAACTATTGCGTGAGCTGTGTGTCATTAAGTATTTGGTACTGGATGTTGATCTGACATGTGAATATTTACTGTAGACTACTGTGTGTATAGGATATGCCATTGAGGGCTGCTGTCATGTAGTAATGGCATACCTATCAGTGTCAGATGTCTGTCTGTCAAAACATTCATCCTAATGCATAACCAGTTGGTTAGCTGATGTCTGTCTGTCCTCTGTACATATGTGCAGATGTCAGGTATCCATCTTGGCTGCTTATAGGCAATCTATGCTTGACTGATACTGACATGTCTGCCCAGCTGTGTTATGAATGCCACAGCTAGGAAACCCCACCATGTATGCACCACATGCCATGGATACCTCAACTACACTACCACAGTCAAAATAACATGCTTGGGTACAGTTTTCCATGACAGACACTGGCCATGTTATGTAATACATGTTGCATACATGTCAATTGGAGGACCTCACTGAACCTCTGCAAGAGGCAACCAGATGATTGGATATTGCATTTAAATCTCACCCTCAGGATCACTCCGATGGCATCAGTTGATAGATGGCCTGCTGACAAATGGCAGGTGGTATGATACCACTGTATCCACATCCCCTACTCTTCTCATCTCTCCATGGATGATATCCTGGTACACACCTAGGAACACCTGCACCTATGGACGCCAGTACTGACAAATGTGTCAGTGTGCATTACTGAGAATAACAGTGTCTGTGTGTTTGTAAACCTGTACTTGATAATACCCTGAGGGCCTTCACACCCAGTACACCCCCCCATTGCCATAGTTAGATATGGCTGCTGCTATAATGGACATTACATGTACCTTGTTACACTCTTCACCCTATGGGCTACCTGGAGCTTGCAGTACCAGCACAGCACTATTGTACAAATGGGTAAATAGACATGGGTTACCCTCTGAGTCCTGGCAAGTGTGTGTATGTGTTCAGGTGTACATATTTGTATGATACAGCATTCTGAGGCCACATTCTCCTACTACACTACACATTGCCATACAGTATAAAGGATAGTGATGTTGCTGACTGTAGGAGAGCCATGACAAAGCATCACCCTACTATCCCTGTGGCATGTGCAATAGATGCATATCCCTGTAGTAGAACTCTTTTGAGATAGACAAGGGGATGTATTGCAGTCCTGGTCAATGTGTGATTGTGGGTATGCCAGAGTATTAGCATGGGTTTCAGTGAGTACAATATCCAATGTGGGGTGTGGGTGCTAGGTATACTGTCTTTACACAATGGTACCTCACTGTATGGGGACCACTATCACCATCAACCATACAGGTAACTGATTACACTATCCAGCCCAATGATGCATGTGCAACTTATCTGTAACAGAATGGACTCACTGACAAGGTAGTTAGCACTGATAAACCCAGGTCTCTTAGATGTGTGTATGACTATGTGTTTGTCAATGTGTATATGGCAGTAGGTCACACTATGTATTGTTCATAAACAACCAGTACATCCCCCATTACCATATTGTACAAGGCCTGGTGATGTTATTCACTTTACAAGTAATGTGGGACACACCTCATCCTAAAAGCTGTGTGGTGTGTGTAATTAAGGCCACACACATTAGTAGCAATAAGTACCTAGGTAGGGGTTCTACTTTCAGTGTTGCCAAGTAAGAGTGTGTGTTTATATGTGAAGGGCTCTACTTCAGTTAGTGGACATTACATGCCCCAGGAGGTCATCTGTCTGAGAACTGACTGGCAAATGCTAACATTTCAAAGGTATCATCTTGTGGAAATTAATTCCATCAAAACTAGTAGTAGATGTGTAAATGCCCTCTTCCCCACTGTATAGCTGTACAGCAATACTGGGGTTGGTATATATAGCTGGGTGTAGATCTTGTGGACACAGCCACCATCATTGCGGTTATTGGTTGTGTGTATCCCCCACTTAGTTGGCTGCAATACTGTACAGTTTATGTTAGCAGGTTAAATAGTTGTCAATCACACTATCTGCAGTTCTACACCACCCACTCCCTCCAAAGGGTAGGGCTGTGCCACCCACACCAGCACACCTATGTCTACCAACTTGAGGATTGCACTACATTGGGGAAGGGGACATATACCCTGCCAGTACCATTGTCAATGACATTAAACTAGCAGACTGATTATTTCCCAATATGATGTTCTACCTAGTCTGTCTTGGTGGAATTACATAGGCTAAAATGGGTTCCCTGCAAAAGTACATACATCCATGTGTACAGTATTCTCTGTGTATTGCATCAACACCAAAGCCTCTGTGTGTGTGTGTTATACACAAACATGCGGTGTGTACCACCCAGTGCACTTACCATTGTCCAATATAGAAGGGCTGCTGACATCAGCCACCATGCACTCACCTGTATATACCCCGCAGATGTATCAGACATGTGGCACATGCAGTAACTGTTATACAGATCTGTGACTTGTGTTCAGCTGCACCCAGGATATGGCACAGTCAAGGTGTCAACACAGTGCCATACCCCTTGTAGGAAACAACAGCAGACCAACATCCTGCTGACACATAGACACC
>NC_056728.1:1688324390-1688329390 GCF_019279795.1 Protopterus annectens
ATATGTGTGTCAGTTATGTTTGCTCTGTTGCTCACAGCCCCTATGTGTTTGTCTGACACATACCTGGGATGATATGTGGACAGATGTCAATAGTGAATGCCTGATGTCTGATTTGCAGATCTCATCATTAGTGGTGCATGTATGAGGAATAAAATACAATTACACTGACAACCTTCAAAGCTTACTGTGGCTATGAGCAGTGTACACACCCTTATTGACATGGCACCCTCTTCCCTGATATGCTATGGGGCCACAATACTGCATATGTTAACATTACACAAACCTATGTGCCATATGACCTGTGCAATCAAATGCAGTATCAAAGAAATGTGTTAGTTGTGTAGATGTTGATTGAGATACATACAATATGTGAATGCATAAGTGTGCACATCCTTAACATGATGGTTTGTTGCATCAACTAAATGTACTACAGCAGTCACCATTTACTGGAAGGGGTATACTAGCATGGCCCATCTGCACTTGCCAGTATTTGGTCACTCTGCCCTACAAATGTCCCACAACTCTGCAAGATTGCAAGGTGACTCATGTGCACAGCCCTTGGAGGTCACTCAGTGTCTTCACTATTGCTGTGGAGTCAGGGTTATGTCTGCCACAATTCATGACCTTGACTGTGTGCAGATACAGCCATTCTTAGTGAACTTTGGATGTCTGCTTCAGTTTACTGTTGTGTTTCAGGATGACACCCCTCCCCATCCTTAGGCTTTTTGCAGATGCTTGACAACTATGGACCACACATGACTGTCATTTTGCAGTGTCCCAAATTCAGAACACCATGTGTACTGACCTAGTCCCTGCTAATGAATGGCAAGCATACAGGTGTACACTGGCACCAGCAAGGTACAGATGGGGATGGTGGGCCTGAGGTGGAGTGAGGTGTTGCTTGTGCAGCACATGTGTCTTAATTGATTCTGTCTGTAGGTTTCAAACTTGGTCTTGGTACACCATTACACATTGCAACACATGCCTTTGGGGGACTTTTGATGTTATGCATATGCTTCCTGTAGAGAGCCCTGGCTGATGTTTCCTGTGGAACAACTGTTCCATCTGATTACCCTAACCCATAGACCACACTTATGCAGAGTCTAGGCAATTGTCAACACAGGTACTGCACAGCCAGTATTTGCTAGACATTCCTGCAACTCCCTCAGTGTTGCGGCATGTTTCTAGGCAGCCACCATGACCAGTTTGCAACATGTGTTATCATCTGTCTTGGATGGCCATCTGTTTATTTTCTTCATCACATACATGACTGTCTGCACTGTTTGTCATGGTATTTGCAATAGTGAGGTAAGGCTACATGTCCCACTCCTGCATGCTACCTGTTGGATATGGGATCCATTCCATGGCTTGTAAGATGTGTGCAAGCCATGGCTGTCTCTGTTGCAGGTGAGTGGGCAAATGTGATGGACATACATCTTGGACAGCAGACCATTTCTTGTTGTGACATTGTGGACCTGTACTTGATGGAAGGTGCATACTCATGAAGAGTGAATGCTGTCAGTACCTCAAAAGCTGCTTCCAAAATATGTTATTTGGAGTGTGTGCACACATATGCTTCCAGTGTTTGTTATGGTATGTATTTCCCATATTTGCTGTCTTAACATAGGATTCCATATTACACATTTATTGCTCATGTTAGGATCACATTGCAGGTTGTAAGGGTTGTAGAATGTGGTATTGTGATATGCCGTTGTGTAGATCTGTAACAGTTGTCATTGTAATAGTGGTATATACACTGTTATAGCACTGTATAAGGGTGATGTTTCAGACATGTTCCTACTGTAGGCCATTTGTCCCACCATTATGTTCATCTCTGTGCACACATCTTACAATGACAAGTTGTTAGTTATATTGCAGGACTCTTACATACCCTTCAGATATGCCACCATGGTGACCACTGTGATGCAGTGCAGTTAGCAGCAACAATACGTGAACATGTAACATGCATTATGGGTAGGTGTGTTAAATGTGTGTATGGCAAATACCATAGCCATAACATGGCCAGTGTATTGGCAAACTTGAACAAACAACACCATACTCACCAGCTACAGGCTGCTACCCCAGAGGTATACCAGAGGGACCTACATAGTTGTGTTTGAGATGTGATGTTAGTAGCCACATCTGTTGCTTTGGTGCAGGGTGGAAGCAGCATTTCAGTACATCAACAGTACAAACCCACAATACTACAGATTATGCAAATCTGTTCATTACTACACTGCAGCAACAGACTATATATATTTTATCTCACATATGCATGATGAAACTTTATAGATGAAGATGGATTAGCAACAGTGGTCTACTGATGTGCCCTGTGGCCTTACCTGCATGCTCCTCATCCATTGTGTGGGTAGCACCACCTCCACAATGCTATCAGCTAGGTATTGGCTTTGTTGGCAGGCAGGTGCCCCGTGGCTGGCGAGGATCTCCTCAGCATGTGTCAGAGGGGCTGGATGGCATGACCCCCCATGGATAGCTGTTCCCTCCTAACTGCAGCTGCATGCTGATGGGCGTGGCGGATGAGGTCAGTGCACTGATGTCGGACCTGCTCATAACTGCAGTTATGCAGGCCGACATCATTTACCCTGTGGATGAGCTCATTCCACAGGGCAGTCCTCTCCTGCAGATCATGGGCTGTATGGTCAAAGAGGGTGTGGTGGTGCTGCACCAGGTAGTTGATAATCACATAATTTTCCTGGGAGGAATAAACTGGCAGCTGCTCTCCTGACATGGTGCCTGAAAGACATAAAGAGGAAAAAAGGTCTGAGGACCTCATACTGCAAGGATATAATAGTTGTTAATTGACATCTCTATCTCCCCCCACCATATCTGCAACAATAATCTGAACACACAACTCAATGGGTATGTTTACAGCAAAGCTACTTTTGGGATATATATCGCATTGTACGACAAATATTGCAATGTGTTTCTAGTCATGTTCTATGTTGCAACACTATCATTGGTGGCCTGTTGCTAACAATGTCACCTGTATGCCATTGTAAGGGACACTATGGTTCCATATAAGCATGCATTCTGTTTGCTATGTGACCGCTCCAGATCTGGTGTTTTGTGTTAATGGGGATATCTATGCATGCTGTTGGACATAATCCTGGATTGTGTGGACTATTACTACCCACATATGTTCTATAACTGTGACACAATAGCATGTTTGGGAAGCCTGTTCTCAGCAGAACCACCTCTCTCACCTCATCTGACCATGTTAGGTGTCCACAGCACATCTGGGACCAACCCAAGGACCTCATCAACTGCTGGTCCTGTACTACCTTCAGGTGGAACCACCTCAGGGGATGGTGTTCATTCCCCCTCAGGACCACACACAGACAGGATCCCGTCACCTGAAGTCAAATCCAGGGTGAGGTGCATAGGGAGCTCCACAGAGACTTGGGAGATCTGCTACACCACTTTGAGGCCCTCGGTACACAATTACAGGGTCCGCATGCTCCTCCTGCTCAGCCCCCACCTCAGCCACCTTCAGGGCTGTGAAGGTATAGTTTTGACTGCCCATGGGTAGGGACTTTGGTCCCACTGTTTCCATTTGGGGGCTCAAGGGCTTCCACTTTCCAAACACCACTCCCCACCCAAGATGTTTACCCAACACATGTGTCATATAACGCCCCTGTATGCTGTCTTGTTTGTCTTCCAACCCAACCTACCTCCCTAAATTTACCTACTATCCTTCCCCAACATACCAATTTCACCTTTACAAACACGGACAATGTGTTCCCAACATGGATTTCACATCAGACATAACTGTCCATTTCGCACCCGCTTACAACTGTATATATATGTGTGTGTAGATATGTGTGATGTTTTCTCAAACATATCGTGCAGCACAGTCATTCAACAGTAGGGGAAATGTATATATATATATATACATATATATATATATATATATATATACATACTATATATATATATATATATATATATATATATATATATATATATACACACACACACACACACACACACACACACACACACACACACACACACACACACACATATATATATATATATATATATATATATATATGTATATATATATATATTATGGAGTGCATTCAAACATCAGGTCCACACTCTCTAAATCTCCTTCCTCCACAGCCGCACTGTTTTGCCTTGCTTCAAAACAGAAGGATGTCACATGTGAACACAGCCTAACATTAGGGGGGTATATATAGGGACAGATTGCAGGTAAGCCTATTACAAACCTATGAAGTTTGTGCATGATACATTTAATGTTAACATGACTGTCCTGCAGGTGGTGGGGTCTGAAACACGTGTCTATCATAACTTCATTACTTCCACCTCCAGCTTTTTCCCACACTAATATACATGTCTTGAGGTACAGAACACATACTATGATGGCTTACATATTTTTATTCAGTGCTGATCTGCACAGTTGACAGGTATGGCCCACTGCCCACAGGGCCAGATGCTATGTTCATAGCAGTTGTTTAGCAGGACATCATTACAACAAGTTTTGATGGCACATATAAATCTTTCCATATCATGTATCCCATTATTACAGACAAAGTACTACATTCAATTACATGCATATATATTTCACATACTTATTGTAGTATTGTCCTCCCTTCTATGTCATTTTGTGTGTCCCTTGTTTTATAAGATTTTGTTTTGGTTTGTAGTTTTATTTCTCTCTCTCTGTCTCTCTCCATGACAAGGATTGAGCTGCTTTGAATAGGTTGCAGCATGGATTTTGTAGGTGATGCTCATGATCAGGTGATGGTCTCTTCACCAATCAGTGTTCACCACTTCCTAATTGCATGCAGGCAGCTGTGTAGTACTTCCAATTACCACTGTCATGGCAACCTACTACTATAAATTACTACATCATGTGGGTGTTGTCCCTTTACCTTTCCTGTATGGAATACATCCTTCCTGTGTGTGGGCAGCAGTGTTACAGACAGCAGGTAGCAATACCTCTTACAACAAGA
>NC_056728.1:1688334390-1688344166 GCF_019279795.1 Protopterus annectens
TAATATTCCTCTCCTGCATATTATACCTTGTTTGCTACTGACATCTGTATTACACAGCAGCTGGGAATACTACACTGTAACACTAGCAGCCTGACACAGGCATTTATTCCTGACTTTTACAGCACAATTATATATACAGGCAGTACTACCATTACTATAATTTTGATGTCTTAATGCTAATAGTAGGGGGTATTCTGTACTCACCATACTGTAGACGCAACCGGGACAGTCGCTGGACATGAGCTTCAACATTCTGGGACCTTTCCCCAGCAGCTGTATGGGGAGACATCACACATTAATCACACCTGCACAGTCACAAGTTGAACTTTTTTCATACTTAGAGATACATAGGACTGCATACTTACAGACAGGTGGGACATCTTGCACTCAGGCTTCTTGGATCCACTGGTCCAAGAGTGCGCCTCTCCTCCACTTCAGGTCATTTTGGTGGTGGCGTACCTGCTCACCAGTCCGGGGTATGCCAGTGACACTGGTGAGATCACATGCAAGCTGGTCCTAGGCCTCTGCTTTGTACTGCGAGCCCTGGTACTGGCCCTGCAGCAGCCTGCTGTCATGTTTTTTTACTAGGAGCCCAACCATGACCCTGGACTCCTAGATGTCCCAATGTTGCACTCAGAAGTGAACACCTTCACTGACACCAGACATTTTAGTCCTGCTGTGATCAATCCCAAATGGTTATGGCTGTATTCCTGCCTGTGCAGTTTAAATAGGGCAGTTTTCCTGCACTTTTTTTTGATTGGCCAGTTTTAATATGCTGAACTATGCTTAGCTCCATACATATCTGCATAGCAATACTTAAACCAGGTAAGCACAGCTGAAAGACGGTAAGCAATGCTTATACTAGCAAAGCATTGCTTAAATTAAATCTATTTTTTTTCATTAAATTTATAAATTATTTTTTACATTTATATTTTACATATTCCCACTCCTACTTTGCTATACGTGAGCAATATGATTGACATCTATCATTCAAATTCCTTAAAAGTTTATTAAATAATTTAGCAGAGGGGGGATTCAAAATGAGCATGTTCTACATGCTAAACTACAGTAGTACCACTACACTACACCAGGTTGATGATGTTTTGCATCACAGTAGCACTTGTCTATCATTTTCAGGATTTCAGCCAGGCTAAGCATAGCAGCGCACCACACAAACAAGCTGCACACCACTTGAAGTTTGGATTTATTTGATGAAAAAAATTTTTAATTTTTTTAAACATTTTATTGCTTTCCTCTTGCCCTACTGCTTCCATGCATGTAGGGCAAGAGTGCATACATCTGGGGCTGTGTACTTGACAGCTGTTGCCTTCTAGGTGTTTGTGTTTTGTTTTTTTGTTTTTTTCAGTGTCCGCGGACACTGAAATGTTAGCTACTTACATTTCAGTGCCTGCGGACACTCGTTTACTATATAATATTACAGCCAGGCTCTAATATTATATAACTTGACACTCATCTGTGTCAGAAAGTGCCGTACGGCACTTTCTAAGTGAAGGGGGCGTGTTACATGTGCAGGCACTACTGACACATGCCCCCTGCGCTCGCTCCTGGTCCATGTCCATTTAGATTAAATAGCAGCACACCTTCATGCATATGCAAGGCGTGCTGCTATTCTACATGGACACGAACCACTCCATGCAAGAATAGTCTTATACTTGCACGGAGCTTCATGAATCCTGGGGTCTGTCATTACAATCCACCAATATCAGTTAATATGCACAATCTCTGCTAAAGTAAAAGTCATCTAAATAATTTCACATTAAAGAGATCTGTAACTAATGCAGAGATTGCTGCTGGCAAACAACTTTATATTTCAGTGTTTCATCTACAAATTCAGTGCTTGCTGCCCTTGAACAATACATTGCCTATATTACATAAAAATGATAAGCAGGTAATTTTGCAACAGGGAATAGATGGCAAACTGTAAACAGCTTCATCGTTACTAATGTGAGATTCCTCAAACAGTTGTGGTACTATCTTTCAAGATTGTTTTGTACAGTGCTATGTGCCATAACATTTGGGCAGGATCTATAACAGTTATAGAAGTAATCTGGAGCAGTAGATAATTAGGAGAAGGTGCCTTCTAACAGTGACATCCTATAGCTTGCTCTGCTTCCAGACTGGGTTTCTATTTTGTAGTGCATTCTCTGCTTAAAGAATATGTGCAAATGGCTCCAAACTGCAGTCTCACATCTATCCTGACCTTACATGTTCTTAAAAGAGGCAACAGAAGTGGTAGTGGTTCTAGTGTAATAAGTTTTGGCAGGACCGTATAATATTTTGATTCAGTGTGTTAACTCAGGCTGAGTTTGTTTGGTCACAGATCAGCTGTGTCTTGTAAAAAGGCAAATCATTTGAGCATCTTTTATAGTTTTTGTTTTCTCTACTTCATACTTGAGCTATCTTTTTTTTTCAAAACAGGTTTATTGTTTTAACATATAAGAGAAATATCATAACAATTTTATACAAGTAATTAAAAATAGGTATTATTATAATATTCAACAAAACAACTAAAGTATTTACAAAGACATCGACTACAATCAGATCAATTAATTAAACTAAAATACCATGCTATTGAAATTAAAATTTTTTTAACAAATTTTGTAAATTATCCCATACAATAAAATAAGATGTTTTTCTGTTTGTTCTAGTCCTAATTGTGTTTATTTCCATATGGCACACTATATTCATAACATTTTTAAATTCATTGAACGAAGGAGGTGTATCTGAAATCCAATTTCTAGTTATTATTTTCTTAGCCACTGCTAGAATAGACCATAACAAGGGAAGCTTAACCTTTTTAACACTTTGAGGTACAGGTGTGTTGAATAATATAAGAGATTTAGAAATAATGAAATTATCTGTAAAAAGAGCCTGCAAAATTCATTAATTGACTTCCAGTATTCTTTCAATTTTATACAGTCATAAAACATATGAGCCCAGTCAGCATTAATTTCTACATTACATCTCTTACATAGATTATCTTTATTATTTATTTTATTCATCATCAAAGGTGTATAAAAAGATCTATGTAAAAATTTCCATGTATAAAGTCTCCAGACAATGGAAGACGTAGTTCTATAAGCAGATTCCAATATATATTGTTTATCTTGTTGATTTGGTGGGTCCCCATTAATAGAAGTGAAATAATTCCAGTATGAATCTACACTGTAAAAGTTTCTTGTCTGATAACTTTATGTATGTATGAAAGTTTACCTTTATCAGAAACTTTATGTTGTAAATTTAATATCAAGTAATCAATCAGTGTTGGAATAGATTCTTTAACAGTTATAGACATTAAATCTATTTTATTAATGAGATGTTGTCTAAAGGTCTGAACCTCTAACCAGCAAGTTTCTCTTAGATCAAATTCTTGTTTTAAGAAATCTAGATTTTTAACTTTATTATCAGATATCAACTGATACCAGTACTTTAGATCATTATCTATAGCTAAATGAGTTCCTTCAGAAGTAGATGACAAAAGCATACCCTGAGTATACATTATAGGAAATACAATAAAATTCCATTCCCTATACTTAGGGTGCATGAATATAAAGTTACGATAACTAATAATAATATTTAATGGGTAACAAACCATATGTTTAGGTGTAATAGGTGAAGTACAAAATTCCTTTAGTAACCATAACATGGAGTTATTTACAATCATATTTTTATGTGTTAAGGAGATTTTCATGAAGTGTATACTAATTAGCTCCCAAAAATCTTTCCATTTTGTGACATATGACTGATCTATTAATAAAGTAATAACTTTTACAATAGAAGAGATAGTATATAAATTAAAGTCTGGAAAAGAAATACCCCTTGAGACCAGCTATTAGTATGTTTCTTTAATGCAATCCTAGGTCTATTAGGTGCCCATAAGAAATTTAACATTAGTGTGTTCAGTTTCTTGATAATTATTTTTGTAGGTGGAAGTATTATTGATTGTATTAAGTATAAAATCTTGGCAATTTTATCATTTTAATAATTGTAAGTCTCTCCTCCATAGTAAAAACATATTATTCCAGGTATTAAAAAGATTTTGTATATTAAGAAAACAGGTATTATAATTATTATATATAATAGATTTAATATCTTTAGATAGTATTATACCTAAATAAGTTATCTGACCTGAATTGGGTACATATTTAGTAAAATCACTAATGAGAATATTTTTTGTATATATAGGTAGTATTTTAGTTTTTTCTTCATTGAATATTAAACCAGAAATACTTTTAAAATTCATCATGTTATCAAATAGAGACTGTATAGAAGAATTAGATCCTGCTGATGTAATTAGAACATCATCTGCAAAAAGTTGAATTTTGGATGTTGTATTTTCATCTATTTCAAAACCCTCTATGTCAGTACTGTTTCTGATCAAATTAGCCCAAGGCTCCATTATTAAAGTGAATAATAGTGGAGAAAGTGGACATCCTTGTTTTGTACCTTCAAGAATGGGTATTTTTTGTGAAACATATGTTCCTACCTTAATATAAGCCAACGTTCCTTTGTATAAATGTTCAATTAGATTTACAAATGCATCCGAGAAGTTTGTGCACTTCATTAAGGTAAACAGATAGTCCCAACTTACTGAATCAAATGCTGAACTTATATCAAGACTAATAAGTGTTAAATCTTTCTTTTTCCTATTTGCAAAATCTATTAATGTTAAAGTTCTTCTTATATTATCAAAAGTATTTCTATTTACAATGAAGCCTGTCTGATTTATATCTATAACGCCGAATGATTGTCTTCAATCTATCAGCAAAGATATTCATAAACATTTTATAATCAACATTAAGTAATGAGATGGGCGATATGAAGAACATCTAGTTGGATCTTTATTAGGTTTTAAAATTGGCGAAATAAATGTATATTGCCAAGATGGGGGTTATTAACTCAGTTTGGGCCAAAATAAAACCTTATGTATTAATGAATATGTATTTTTAGAAAGGATTTTATATATCTCTGGTATAATACCATCATTACCCGGTGCTTTGTTTGATTTAAGCTTATTTATTTGTGTAATAACTTCTGTATATGAAATACTCTTGTCCAATAGTTTAATCTGTTGTTTATTAAGCTTTTATTCATATTTGTGGTTATAAACTCCTTTATTTTATCTTTAGGTTCCATGTTAATATTATTATGGTTAATTTTGTGAAAGTGATTTCTAAATTCATCTAGTATTTCTGGTATACTAGAAACATTCTTCTTTTTCCTTAGAGAAAATATTTCTTTGATATGGTTTTGTTTATTCAACCTTTTGTTTTATTTTTAAGTCTATGTAAGTATTTGGGGCTTATTGAATAAGACAAAACTTGTATTTCTCTAAAGTTATTTTAACTTTATGAGTTAAAATTTCTTTGTATTTCTCATTTAGTTTGTTTATTTCTTCAATAACTTTCTTGTCCATAATATTTTCTTTATTATTATGTTTATATGTGTCTAATTTACTTTGAATATCTAATTCCTTATCCCAAGATTTCCTTTATTATTATACCATCTGATACTTTGTCCATATAGATATGATTTTAAGGCATCCCAAACATAAACAATGGAGACTTCAGGAGTGTTATTTATGTCTAAAAATGTTTTACTTCTGAAAGTATATATTCTTTATAGTCTTTTAGTTGAGTTAAGTATGCTGGTATCCTTTTGATCTGAACATTATGAGTATTTTTATCATGAATTCAAAACAATTGAATTATGATCAGATATAGGACATGAAATGATTTTGGAATTAATTAAATCTGTTACCATTTGGTTAGAAATAAAGACCCTATCTATTTTGAATAAGTTTTGTATCTGTTAGAAAAAAGGTGTATGGTAATGATTTTGAATCTATCTGATTATTAATATCATTCAAATGATAAGAATTAGCAAAATCTTTTAAATGTTTTGCATTAGATGTAATTCTTCTCTTTCCTATAGTGGTAGTATCACTTTCATGTAGTATACAATTAAAGTCACCAGCTAAAATAATATCTCCTATAGAGAATGATATGATCTTATCAAGATGATGTTTCACTGTATTTATACCAATTCCAGGTATCCAATATACATTAATTAAAGTGTAAGTCTTCCCATTAATTTGTATTGTAACCATACAAAACATTCCTTTGTCATCCTGATAAGACTTAATGGTTTTAGGAATGGGCATACTTTTATTCCATAAAATAGCCACTCCTCTTTTTCTGAGTGTGCTCTGAACTAACCAATACTGTATATTTGTTTGTGGCTAGTTTATCAATATCTTTTTCAAGAGATGGGTTTCTTGTAGGAAGACTAAGTTGGCCTTATGTAAATTAATGTATCTTATTAGGCTTGCCCTTTTACATGGATTATTCAATCCATTAATGTTTAAAGAAATTCCTTTTAAAGATGTCATTTGGCATTTTTAAAACTTAAGAATCTTATGATCAAATTAACAAATAACAAGATAAGTAATGTTACATCTCCTCCTTTAGGTGTACCTTTAAATATAGCTGTATTTATTGAATCTCTTATGGGATTTCGATAGGATTCAATTTTGTTTGTAGTGACAATGAATGTACAAAATATATTGTGGATGTCAAAACTATATACAAATAACAATGAACAAGTGAAAATAATGTAAGGATTAAACCTTGCATCCAGCCTGGAGTTTAAACTCCAACTTAGAGTAGTATTTACCACTCAAGTTAACCCCCTACCCTAAGCAGCAGTACGTCAGCTACCACCTTATCAATTTAATACTAGTTATATTTAACTGAAGTTAACAGTTTTCAATTCAATTATCTAGCAAGACAAGACTACACATTTGGTAAAACAGCATCATATAAACTAAAATAAACCTTTTTTTTTTTTTTAAACTGTTCATACTATTATATACAGCCATGTAATATAAAACACTTGTATGCAAATAACATTCAAATAATCTTGATGTTAGAAATCAAGAGGAGAGAAAAATAAGTTCTAACATTCATTTAAATCAAAAACTTTGGCTAATATGATTCAGACATTACATATATTAGGATGCATCTATTTTCTGTCATGTAAATACAGTTAACAGCTTCCAAAAAAAAACCTTGAATTGCTTGTATATGAGCATTTACTCAAACTCATTATTGCCAATAGAATAAAATATTGTATTCATAGAAATTGTTATAAATCATACTTCACAGTTAAGCAGATTCTCAGAAACATTTATATACATATCTACATACACACACATACACACACACACACACACACACACACACACACACACACACACACACACACACACACACATATATATATATATATATATATATATATATACATACATACACACATACACACACATACACATACACATATATATAAATACATATATACACATACATACACACACACACACACACACACACACACACACACACACACACACACACACACACACACACACACACTTATACCCACACATGAACAAACACACACACACATACACACAAACACAAACACACACACACATACACACACACACACACACACACACACACACACACACACACACACACACACACACACATATATATATATATATATATATATGTTGCGACTATCTGGTACATCTAGGTGTGTAGTGTTTTTACTTTCAAATTTAAAAAGGTTACACTGGTAGCAGAACACAATTACTTCATGAAATAAAAGACATCATGTTGGGTGTGATGAACAGGGGCTACAGGCTTTAACATCTGTAACTTATATGCCAATATTTGAAAGCACAATGGAATCAAAATTCTAGGATTTGACTCACACTATTGGTGCCTATTAAAACACAAATTACAGTTGACCTTCAGGGTATATGTAAATGTGCCTTTCTGCCTTAGGTAATAGTCATCACTCACTACAGCCAGGTAAGCTCCATACTCTACAACTACCAATCAGAATTTTAATTAGTGCATCCCTGTGATTTCCTCCTCCTCAGACTCAGCCAAGTGTAAATCTACAAACAGCAATTGAAACTCGATCAGTTATTTGGCATACCCCCCCCACACACACACACACATTTATCACAACGAGTGGTGAATGGTGACTTTTCAAAATCATGTCCTTCCTTCCTTCCAAGTCTTTAAGATGTCAGGTAATCAAAACAACAAAACAAAAGCACACCTTAATGTTTACCTTTAAAATACACTACTCTTTAAATATTTAAATGGTAGCAATTAGCAATGAACAATTGCCATATCAAGAAAAGACACTGCACAGTTTGAAACACTGGTAAAATGTATAAACCCTTAAGCTAATAAATAGAACATCGACCATATACATTTAAATCAGACTAATAACATTCTTTACTTAAAATAAATAAGTTTAAGCATTTTATTTTCAAGTAAATATGCAGACAGCAAAAGGCATATACAAAAACTGAAAAAAAATTGAATAGAATAGTAGAATGTGATCAGAAAAAAAGTCTAACATCTAGACTAGAAACCACGTTTCTTGCTAAATAAACTGTGTGCCCTTACTTCTTCTAGCTGTTAAATCCAAATACTGTCAGCATAACTCTGACTCCACAGGTATCATTAGCAAGCAAAGCAAAACTCATTGTAGCTTCTCTACATATAGACAAAGTTATGCCATGAGAAAAAAAAAACAGTTTTCAGGAAGGAAACCTTAAATGATTAGTCGGTTCCCTGGCAGACAGCAATGCTTCTTTCATTTTATTTAAATCCTAGGAATACTAAACCTTTTTTAGAATGTATTTTGCTGTTTCTTCTACAGAAATGCATGGAAACACTGACATACATTCCAAAACCAAACCACTGAAAGGCACATTTTGATTACTGAATAAAACAAGACTGTTACTTAAACGTCCGTTTGTGGTCCATCCACTGCACAGTTAAGATGTCTTCAAGAATTCAAATTCCATGCTCAAAAGACAAAGATGTAAACAATCAGTCGCACAGACACAGGAGACTGTTTTGTCTTCTGCATCTCTGCAACCAGACACAAGAACACCCTTAAAAAAATTATTTTTTTTAATTAAAAGAAAATTAAATCTCCTAATATTCTTCCAGACAATATGCTGTCCATTCTATTTTCCGGACAGCATCTCTTAATTCTGGACATTCCAGAAGGATTCCAGACAGTTGGCAACCCTACCATCCCCTGGTAACTCATGTCCATGACAGGTCTACCAGCATTCTTTTACCCTTCCTGGACTTGCTCTAAAGTTGCTGGGAGTTGTTGTGGAAAGATATTCTGGGGGCTATGCCTTCACTTTTTCTAGCCAGTATTGTTTTATATGCCCAATCCACTTTTCCCGTTTCCCTGCCCCTTTCCACACACACACACACACACACACACACACACACACACACACACACACACACACACACACACACACACTGATTGCATCTTTGGACCACATCTCCCCTTAGGAAGTGTCATAAGCAGGCATTCTCCCACCAGGATGGGCATGTCCATCAATCCCTCCCTGTCTCTCTCTGTCAGTTGCCCAAACATATCTAATCAGATCCAGGTCAGCTGGGTCATTATTATAGCCTGTGGGAATGCTAATCATTGGTGTGGTTTGTCGAGCCTGAGGGCAAACACTGGTACATTACCAGAATTAATTTGAATTTTAAAAATGTACCTAAATGAAAAACTTTACTGCCCTTCAGATGTTAAGTTCTGATGTATCTTACATCAGGTGAGGAGAAAGCAAGATCTCCGTTGCTGCTATGTTAATGAGTTTAACATGCGAGACAATAAAGGGGCATCTC